>NC_039363.1:39807539-40036590 GCF_003573695.1 Papaver somniferum
CCGCTGCCGGGGATTGGTGCTGTGTTTTTTTCTTGTTATTTTATTAGCTATTTTTGCATTTCACTGCATAGCATTTGCATCTGCATCTGCTTCACTTCATTTGCTGTTGGACCTGCTGTTCTGAACCTGTTTTTCCTCTGCTGGGACGCCACCAAGGAAAAGAACCAAAGCCCAACTGGGTTTTTGCAACAATATCAGAGTAGCTGGGCTGTGCTTAAAAGGTAACCCATTTAAGAGAACCCGAATTGTGGGCTTCCAATTTTTTAATTGTGGGCTTGTAATATTAAAGCCAATTTTTGGGCTTCTCTTATTTTCTGTTGGGTTTGTAATAATTTATTTGTGGGCTTGTTTGTTTAATTTGTGGGCTTGTAATTAATTTTTGTGAGCTTGTTTAAATTGGACTTGTATCTTGTATTCTGGGTTTAAACCCAGCTGAGCTTGTGACCGATCACGCTAGTTGAACTCGTTAGTGGGCCGAGTACCCAAATTCTAGGCCGAGATTTTGGATTCAGTTCCACCAAAAGTTTTCAACCAAGCGGAGCCAAAGCAAATACAAAACAAACAGTGGGCTTGCTCCCATTCAAAAACCAAATTTTATTTTCTTTTAAAAAAAAAAAAAAAAACCAAAATTTTACTTGCTCCCATTTTAAACCAAATTTTTTCTTCTTTATCCCATCTTAAACCAAAAGTTTTATTTTACTCCCATTTCAAAACCAAATTTTCAAATGTCTCCCATTTCACCCACCAAAACCAAATTTTTCCCAAAAATCCAAACCCTTTAAAAAACCAAATTTTGGGCTTTGTAACATAGTTACTTAGCTTTTGAGCCAATCATGTCTGGATTTTGGTCTGCTCCTGGGGATGGAAATAAAACTCTTAGAGAACTTGATTATGGGCATGTACCACGTTATGAACCTTCCACAGACCATGATGTCAATAGTCATAGGAATTATTATGGACATTTTCAAAGTCCTGAGCCGCAATACATGAACCCTAATGACTATTCATACATGCATCATTCGTCGCAACGTGAAAATGAACATTTTGCTAGTGCCTCACTCACACAATCATCACTTATGGATCAAATAGAAGCTCGAATCACAGCTTTAGAAATGCAATCACATGAGGAATCTGTCACATCTAATTTTCTTAGGCAACCTGAAATCTATGCATGTCCCGCATGTGGTAGTTTAGACCACCCTGTTGAGAATTGTCATATTTTGCATAATTTTAGGCAATCTAGAGAAAATCCAATGTATGAAATGCCCATGAATTGTGAGAATGGTAGTCATTGGGACCATAATCAATCCTTTGAGGGTTGCGATCAATATTTTGTAAACCCTAATGACCATGCACACATGTACCATTCACCACAATTTGAACATGAAGAATTTTGTACTCCCATGAATTTAGACTCCACCACAGAAGCTTTCAGACTCAGTGAGCAAAAATTCGATAGATCTACATCACGAATTCATGCATATTTAGATCAGATTTTGCTTCACCTACAAAAGGAGGAAATTCATGAGGAAATGTATGTTGTCCCTAATGAAGTGTCTAGTCCCATTCATGTAAATAATGTTGAATATGAACCTAATTTGGAGGAACATGAATCGACTAATGACACCACCACTGTTAATGAGGACCAATATGCATGCTACCATGATGATGATTATGATGATTATGATGATATGTTAGAAGAACATGAAAATATTGTGGAACCTGTTGGTTCAATAACATATGGCTTCTCGCCCTCGACTTTCATGAATGTTGTTCTTTCTAATACTCATTGTAATTCATATGATTTTGATATTGACATGGGATTCGTACAATTATTCTGTGAAGATGAGCATGACATAGGAATAGTTGAATCTTCTGTAGACACTAATATGCATGAAAATATATTTGATGTGTCTGATTCTCTACCTAGGTCACATTGTGATATTTCTCCTGATTTGCCAATGCATGAGAATAAATTTTTTGATGATGTTGATGAATCTGATTGTGATCTTGCCAATTTGATTGATGATTGTGAGCATGATGTGACATGTGTAGATGAGTTAGGAGATTTTGATTTGATTGATAATGATATGCCTATTCTTCTACATAAGTCACAATCTGATAGCCCTCCACCCAACCTAGATTTGGTTTGTACCAATATTGTAAAACCAATTTTTCTGAAAATTCCTAATCTAGGATTGGAACTGTGTGCTTCCCAAGTCCTTTTGGACTATTTTGCATCTAAGTATAATATCTCTGAGGAACCACAGTTGGAATTAGCATGTTTTCCCGTCCCTAGCACAGTTCATTTCGTGCTAGACCTTGTGCATGATGAACCCCCAAAACTGCGCGATTTTGTTTTCAAAATTATATCTTCTGTAAAATCCAGGTTTGGGGGAAGCTCATTTTGTTTCACAGTTTCACTTGCGTTTATTTCCTATTATTATTGTGTGAAGTTGTTGAAACCGCTACACTTTTTCTTTTGGGTTGATCCTCAACTCTTTAGACTTTTGGTGTATGGTGAATTTTTTGTATATAATCCAGTAGATAAAAATTTTTAAAAATCTTTTTGTTCCTTTTGTATATATTTTGCTAATCCAATATGATCTCGGCTGACATATGATGGATTCTTGCCTTGAATAACGGAGTTCTAATATTGCTTTCGCCGAAATCGGGTATTCTCTCTCCTTTTACTCTACTCAGCATGTCCCTTTCCATATGTTGCATTTTAATTCTTTCCATATTTTGAAACATTGAGGACAATGTTTAGTTTAGGTTTGGGGGTGAAAAGTAGATACTTTGATAATATGCCATAATTGAAAACAAGAACTCCATCTTTTTGAAAAAATTGAAAAATTCCAAAAAAATTGAAAAATCAAAATAAAAAATTAAAAATTGAAAAAAATCATAAAAAATGGAGCTCATTTACCTTGAATTGTTGACTCTTGTGCAAATATGTAATTATTAGGAGTCTTAGTCTAGATATTTAGGCACCCTGATTCTAGCACAATTCACATAGTGATAAGAAATTTGCACGCGCACGATCTACCAATACATGTATGGCCTCGATCTTCAAGGTGTTTGATAGGAAGTTACGATTGCCAATCACTTTAGAATACTGAACGAAACTTGACTAGCTTGTTCTTTGGTTGGTTGGGATAGAAGGTGGAGGTTACATTAAGAAAGACAACCATCGAATTTAACTGGGTGCATCAAAAAGGGCTACCTCTTGCAAAGTGTCATGTAATCTTTTGTTTCCTTTTGTATTTGTATCAAAACTGTTTCCTTATCAAAAAAAAAAAAAAAAAAAAATCATGTATTTTTCAATTCCATTCTCTCTTGTTCCAAAAATAAAAGAGAGTAGTCAAGGTAAATAAGAGTCATCTTTTGTTGTTTCTTTGTAATAAGCAAGGAGGGTGTATGCCATTGATGTACAACGCGAGTAATTGTGAAATACCTCCAACTCATTCACAATTCTCGTAAAGTCCGGACAGCTAGCTAGATTTCGACCTTGGTTCTTAGCCTGAGAAACTATCTCTTGGTGATTAGTAGTCATAACTTCAGATCTTTCTTTACACATGTGTAGATACACTTTACACTCTTATCACATGTCTTTTTTTGTTATCAGTGCTAGGATTGTGCCTTTGATAGCTAGATTGACATCTCCATTTTGCTGTGAGCTTAAACTGACTTGCACATGTCACATTTGATGGAATCTGAGCTTATATTTTGACCTAGAACTTTGTAGGTACGTTCTAAGCAAACCTTCACGAGACTTAACTCGTCCACTAGGGACACTTAGTGGTTTAAAAGGCTTAGTGCATACGCTAAATGCATTCGAGAGACCAGCGACAGTGATATAGGTAGGATTTCCTTAGTTTTGTTTTACTTGAGGACAAGTAAAATTCAGGTTTGGGGGTATTTGATGAGTGCCAAATATTGTATATTTTTATCCCTTTTTGTTGGCAATTAACTCATCTTTTGTGCATTAATTCTACATTTTATCCCATATTCTGTATTTTCATTGTTTTCAAGAATAAATATTTTTCTTACTTAATTTTATATTTTTAGGTAATAAATAAAGTCTGGATGACTT
This sequence comes from Papaver somniferum, assembly GCF_003573695.1. NCBI lineage: Eukaryota > Viridiplantae > Streptophyta > Magnoliopsida > Ranunculales > Papaveraceae > Papaver > Papaver somniferum. The sequence goes on from NC_039363.1 coordinate 39,811,636, forward strand.
GCGGAGCGGAAAAGAGCTGAAGAGTGGTGAAAAGCCGGAAGAAATTACGCAAGGAAGCCGCAAAGAATGGAGCGCACGTCCAAAAAGCTAGGAATGGGCTCAAGAAGGAAGAATTGTTCTTAAAGAAGATATGGGCTTGGCATACCCAAGGCCCAAAACCCTTACCCAAACCCATTTTCTATATCCATACCCGCCTCCATTCTCAGCCGTTAGATCGGATCCATCTCATCATCCAATGGTCGCTTCTTCATCGTTCATCAAAATCTGAAGTCCCTGCAAAACACCATAGTACCTAGATTCCAAGCCTTCAGATTAGATCACATTTAGATCCTACGGTCGCTTCTTTGCCTGCTCATCAAATCTCGATACTTCCGCTTAACACTACAGCACCTAACCTCGATCTTCACCGTTAACTTTGTTGTGTTTCACAATCCAACGGTCGAAGTGATTCATCTCTCATACCACTGTTAGATCTACCAACCATCTTCACATCCAACGCGTCTCCTCGCTAGACATCAAAGTTTGATGAACCCGCTCAACACCTTAGCCATCGAACCCATCGACCTCAAGCCAAACACCCTCTTCTTCCCAAATCATTTTCTTTCTTTCTTCTTCTCCTCCACCCGACAGTTGCAGAGCTGCAACTGCAACACCATGTACGCCACCACCATCTCTTCCATCACCACCTCGAGCTTCACCATCATCCAGCTCCCTAGTATTTCCCTTTCTTGTTCTTAGCATCAACCCTAGGTGCTACAGATAAGAAAGAGAAAAGCTAGGGCATCAGTAGACGCAATTGGGAGCTGTGGAGCAGAGGAGGAGCAGAGGGAACATCAACAGGGCATGGGTCGAGCTTAATTCAGAAAATTGGTGAGAGAATTTGATTTTCCCCAAAATTTTAGGGTTTCGAATTAGGGTTTGTATTTTTTTGTTGTAAACTATAAATAGGAACTGATGTGTAGAGAGAAAACTGTTCTTGGACTAGCCAAGTTTCCCCCTAATTGGGTTAGGTTTGATTTTAATTTCATTGTCAATTTTCATCATTTGCATATTTTTCTTCTTGTTCACTGTGTTGTGTTTGATGTTGTGTAATTGTTGATGTGTTGTTAGTTTAATGCTCCTGTTCATTTGTAATTGTTCCTGTTTAGTTCTAGGTGTTAGCATGTTCTAATTCACCACTAGGGTGAAGATGAAACCTTAATGCCACTGTGTAGGAGACTACAATTTTGGCCTCTCATCACTTTGCTCTCACATTGTATGTCAGGCATACATTGTAGTTAGGATACCCCTGTGATTGAAAGTGCAGCAGCCCATGTTAATTGATTATGGTCCAAACCTCAGACTAGTTATGCTCTAATCAGATAGCTAGTACCTTGGGAGGATAATTTGGTTGCAATTGGAATATCCGACTTAGTCTAGGTTAAGAGGTGGAATCAATGCCCTAGTTTGCCATCAACCTTCATTCTCATCCACAATTCCATCTTCTACTGTTTAACTTTGCTTTCTTGTTTTCTTTCATTTGTTTTACTTTCACTTCTCATTTGCTTTACCTGCACTGCTGCATTACTACTTGCATTTCTGTTTTGCACTTTCTTTACTACTTGTTTGACCTGCAACTCTGTTGCATTTCTGCTTTGCATTTACTGCACTGCTGCTACAGCTCTGTTGCTACTGCACTGCTGTGCATTTTCTGTCGCTGCTGTAGCTTCTTCAGCTGCTGCTGCCTCTCTTGCACTCCTGCTGCTTGCTTTGCTCTCCAAGGCTCACTTCACTCCTGAGCCCAAGTCCAATTCAGTGAAACCAAAGGCTAAAGGCCCAACCAACTGAGCCCAAAGCTCAGTTCACTCCCAAAAGCCTCTGAAGCCCAGTTAAGGCCAAAGCCTAGTTCACTACTAAGCCCAACTCACAAGTGAATTGTTAAGCCCAACGCTCAAACCAGTTTCCAGAACCAAAGCCCATTTGCACTTCAAAGATAACTGAGCCCAAGCTCAGTTCATTTTATTTTTAACAAACCCACTAAGCCCAATTCATTCAAAGGGCATTCAAACCCATTAGTACTCAAGCCCAATTTAAGCCAAAAGGCTTCTAAGCCCAAAGCAAATCTAGGAACCCAATTAGCTAAACACTCCAAAACACACCCGATCTCTGTGGATCGACCCGTACTTGCACGAGCTACAACTGACGACCGTGCACTTGCGGTATTACTGTAGGCCCCCGTTTCATTGCTTCATTTTTATACACCTGTCTAGGCCCGTTTTTATCGCTTCAATTATACACATCTCCGGGACCACCAAGTTTTTGGCGCCGTTGCCGGGGATTGGTGCTGTGTTTTTCGTGTGTTTTTCTTAGCTATTTTGCATTTCACTTCATAGCATTTGCATCTGCATCTGCTTCACTTCATTTGCTGTTGGACCTGCTGTTCTGAACCTGTTTTTCCTCTGCTGGGACGCCACCAAGGAAAAGAACCAAAGCCCAACTGGGTTTTTGCAACAATATCAGAGCAGCTGGGCTGTGCTTAAAAGGTAACCCATTTAAGAGAACCCGAATTGTGGGCTTCCAATTTTTTAATTGTGGGCATGTAATAATTAAAGCCAATTTTTGGGCTTCTCTTATTTTCTGTTGGGTTTGTAATAATTTATTTGTGGGCTTGTTTGTTTAATTTGTGGGCTTGTATTTAATTTTTGTGAGCTTGTTTAATTTGGACTTGTATTTTGTATTCTGGGTTTTTAAACCCAGCTGAGCTTGTAACCGATCACGCTAGGTTAACTCGTTAGTGGGCCGAGTACCCAAATTCTAGGCCGAGATTTTGGACTCAGTTTCACCAAGCGTTTTCAAACCAGCTGAGCCAAAGCAAACACAAAACCAACAGTGGGCTTGCTCCCATTCAAAAACCAAATTTTATTTTCTTTTTTTTTTAAAAAAAAAAAAAAAAAAGTTTCCAAATGTCTCCCGACAAAACCAAATTTTTCCCAAAAAGTCCAATCCCATTAAAAACCAAATTTTCTTGTAGATAATGTGTTAGTTAAATTTCCTTTTGTATATATTTTGTGCTCATCCATTGTGACTCCGAATATGTTGGAGTTTTGCCTTGGATAACGGAGTTTTAATTCTGCTTTCGCCGAAATCGGGTATTCTCTCTCCTTTTACTCTACTCAGCATGTCCCTTTCCATATGTTGCATTTTAATTCTTTCCATATTTTGAAACATTGAGGACAATGTTTAGTTTAGGTTTGGGGGTGAAAAGTAGATACTTTGATAATATGCCATAATTGAAAACAAAACTCCATCTTTTTGAAAAAAATTGAAAAATTCCAAAAAAATTAAAAAATGAAAAATCATAAAAAATGGAGCTCATTTACCTTGAAATGTTGACTCTTGTGCAAATATGTATTTTTATTAGGAGTCTTAGTCTAGATATTTAGGCACCCTGATTCTAGCACAATTCACATAGTGATAAGAAATTTGCACGCGCACGATCTACCAATACATGTATGGCCTCGATCTTCAAGGTGTTTGATAGGAAGTTACGATTGCCAATCACTTTAGAATACTGAACGAAACTTGACTAGCTTGTTCTTTGGTTGGTTGGGATAGAAGGTGGAGGTTACGTTAAGAAAGACAACCATCGAATTTAACTGGGTGCATCAAAAAGGGCTACCTCTTGCAAAGTGTCATGTAATTTTTGTTTCCTTTTGTATATGTATCAAAGTGTTTCCTTGCATCAAAAAAAAAAAAAAAAAATCAGAAAAATACAAAAAAATCAAGTATTTATCAATTCCATCATCTCTTGTTCCAAAAATAAAAAGAGAATAGTCAATGTAAATAAGAGTCATGTAAAGAGTCATTTTGTTGTTTTATTGTAATAAGCAAGGAGGGTGCAAGCCATTGATGTACAACGCGAGTAATTGTGAAATACCTCCTACTCATTCACAATTCTCGTAAAGTCCGGACAGCTAGCTAGATTTCGACCTTGGTTCTTAGCCTGAGAAACTATCTCTTGGTGATTAGTAGTCATAACTTCAGATCTTTCTTTACACATGTGTAGATACACTTTACACTCTTATCACATGTCTTTTTTTGTTATCAGTGCTAGGATTGTGCCTTCGATAGCTAGATTGACATCTCCATTTTGCTGTGAGCTTAACTAACTTGCACATGTCACATTTGATGGAATCTGAGCTCATATTTTGTCCTTAGGTTTTGTAGGTACACCTCTGGTAAACCTTCACGAGACTTCAACTCGTCCACTAGGGACACTTAGTGGTTTAAAAGTCTTAGTGCATACGCTAAATGCATTCGAGAAACCAGCGACAGTGGTATAGGTAGGATTTCCTTAGTTTTGTTTTACTTGAGGACAAGTAAAATTCAGGTTTGGGGGTATTTGATGAGTGCCGAATATTGTATATATTTATCCCTTTTTGTTGGCATTTAACTCATCTTTTGTGCATTAATTCTACATTTTATCCCATATTATGTATTTTCATTGTTTTCAAGAATAAATATTTTTCTTACTTAATTTTGCATTTTTAGGTAATAAATAAAGTCTGGATGACTTGCGGAGCGGAAAAGAGCTGAAGAGTAGTGAAAGGCCGGAAGAAATTACGCAAGGAAGCCGCAAAGAATGGAGCGCACGTCCAAAAAGCTAGGAATGGGCTCAAGAAGGAAGAATTGTTCTTAAAGAAGATATGGGCTTGGCATACCCAAGGCCCAAAACCCTTACCCAAACCCATTTTCTATATCCATACCCGCCTCCATTCTCAGCCGTTAGATCGGATCCATCTCATCATCCAATGGTCGCTTCTTCATCGTGCATCAAAATCTGAAGTCCCTGCAAAACACCATAGTACCTAAATTCCAAGCCTTCGGATTAGATCACACTTAGATCCTACGGTCGCTTCTTTGCCTGCGCATCAAACCTCGATACTTCCGCTTAACACTACAACACCTAACTCCATCTGGTGTCGTTAATTTTGTTGTATCTAATAATCCAACGGTCGCCACATACCTCTCCATCATAGCCGTTCGATTCAATCTATATGGGATCATCCAACGCCTTCCACTCACTGTTCATCAAACTCCGCTGAACCTGCCTCACACCCTAGCGACCGAACACCTACACCCCAAACAAACAGACCCTTCTCCCATTCTATCGATTTCTCCTCCTTCTTCCCCTTCTTCCCAAAATTTTCAGAGCTGCTCCTCCTTCTCCCGACCAAATCAGAGCGTCACCACCAGTTCCATCACTGCCACCACCATCTCTTCACCGACACCACCACCATCTCTCTAGGCTAGATGTTTTGCCCATTTCACATCCCGTGAAGCCCTAGGGTGTGGAGTTTGTAAAACAGCTAGCTAGGGCATCAGTAGGGAACAATAGGAGCTGAGGAAGAGCATCAGAGACGCATAAGAGAGATGGGTTCGACAGAGGAGACAATTTCAGGGTAAGGGTTAACTTTTCACAGACCCTAATTTTGTTTGTAATTTAGGGATTTGGGTGAAAACCCTAATTTGTAATTTGAGGGAAATTTCTTTGGGTATAAATTGAGGACTGTGGTGTGTGTAATTTTTATGCTGGAATAGCCAGTGTCCAGAACTTTGATGTTCTGTTAATGTTCCACTCTTAATATCCTGTTGATGTTCATGTGTGTTAGTTTCTTTCCCTGTTTTAATTTCCTGTTGATGTTCATGTTTGTTATGTTCCTGTTGATGTGCATGTTTTAATTTCCTGTTTTAAATCCTGTTGATGTTCCTGTTAAATGTGCATGTTCCTGTTGATGTTTGTGTTCCATGTTAGTTCACTGTTAGGTTTAATTCACTGTCAAGAAGTGGAATGCTAGGTTAGAGCTTTGAAGCACTGATTTGATTGAGCAATGGGAGAAATTAGTGCTCATAGCAAGCTAATTCTCTTTCCATTCCATTTGTATGCTTAGGATGCACTGATTTGATTGAGCAATGGGAGAAATTAGTGCTCATAGCAAGCTAATTCTCTTTCCATTCCATTTGTATGCCTAGAGCCACTGCCTTGGCCTTGCATTGTCACCACTGTTAGCTTCTCATCTTCACTGCCTTAGGCTAATTGCCTTTGTGTCACTTTCACTTTGTTCCATTTTGTTTTTTTTTTTTGTTCACTGTTTTGTTACTCATTATCTTGTTCACACTGTTTTCTTCACTGCCATCTCTTCTTTGCTATATTGCCTTGTTTTGCCCTGTTTTCTTCCCTTGGCTTGCTTCCTCCCCTCCACTGCTTGTGCTACTGCTGCTGTTGCTTCCCCTGCTGCTGCTGCTTTCTTTTCTTTGCTACTGCAGCTGTCTGCTTCCCCTGCTGCTGCAACCCTGTTGCTGCTGCTGTTTTCTTTCTCCTTGCCTTGCAACCCTGCTGTTGTTGCCTCCCTTCCACTGCTTGTATAGCTGCTGTGCAGTATTGCTGCTGCTGCTGCTTTCTTTGCCTTGTGCTGCTGCTTTCTTTGCCTTGTGCTACTGCTGCTGCTACTTCTTCTCCTGTTGCCTTCACTTCTCCAGCCTTGTTTGCTGCTACTGCTCCAAGCACAGCACGAGCCCAATTCACTGTGAAAGCCCAGCTCAACCCAAGGCTCAAATCACATCACAGGCTCAGTTCACTACACTGAGCCCAAGCCCAAATTCCAAATCAAAGGCCCAGTTCACTTCAAAGGCCCAAGGCCCAAAGCACTTCATTATCACACAAGCCCATAGTCCAAAACAGAAGCTTAATCAAAGCCCATTGGTACTCATAATCCATTGGTACCAAAGCCCATAGCCCATTGTTATCACCTTAACTCAAAAGCCCAATAGCAATTTAGAACCCAAAATAGCTAGAAACTACAAAACACACCCAGTCTCTGTGGATCGACCCGTACTTGCACGATCTACAACTGACGACCGTGCACTTGCGGTATTACTGTAGGCCCGCGTTTTTATTGCGCTTAATTTTCACACTCCTCCGGGCCCACCACTGCTGCTATCTACCGCGCAACAACATTGATTCCATGACGAAGCCACTTCACAGTAAAGTCATAACAGGAGGATTTGGGTTGAAATCCTAATACACCTTCATCTTAGGAATGCTCAACTCATCAATTAGTTCGTGCATGCTCACTGGACGGAAGAGCAAAGACTATCATCTTCGGTTTCTGTATCAACTCCAATCATAGTATCGGCATCAGCATGTGGAGGAACTCTATTCATGGTCTCAGCATCAACAAGAATTTATGGAGAACTTCCAGTTATAATCTCAACATCACTCTCGGGCGCAACATCCGGCTTCATCAACTATCCATTCTCTATGGATCATACTTCTTCAAGCCTAATGATTCATATCAAGATATGTAAACATCAAAACATGCTAACATGAACGTGTTCCCAAAGCTTACCCGGCAGACGGGCACAAAACCAAAATCTTCTACAAGATGTTCTCATCGCCTCTACAAGTGAGATACGACATGCTCGGGGACATGGGTTTACAAAAACGTACCAATGGGCGAGGAATGGGACAATACTTCCTCAACAAAAGATGTTCATCTATGTTTCTTCTACAACATACCAAAAGAGCGCATCAATCGGGCATACGAGTTGAAAGATATGACCTTTACCGTTAGGTCTACGACATCTGAAAAATTTGTACGGGATTACAAATTACAAATGTGCACGCTTAGTTGGCTGATCTATGCAACTCCAAATTGAGTGATTCTTTTATCATGTGATAACTCAGTATCTTAGCTTTAAAAGTTGGGGCCAAGCATCAAATTCCGATGTCGTATGAGGTTCCTACAGCTTCCAGAGCATACAAAATGCAAGCAGCAATTCTTAAACGGGATTCATAACCTCCACAGTCGATTGATGTCCACCAGGTCCTTCCGCTAAATCCTTCATCAAGGTACCTCCAACTTCGACCACCTAGGTGTTTACATCAATTTTTCTACCTGGGTCATCTATCTAGGTTTCACCAGAAGAAGGAAAAACAAAAGGGAGATACTTAACAAAATACTGGGGACTGACGGTCCACTGGTCAAGACGATCGATTTCACAATCCAAAACCAATCAAGAAATCAAAACCAAAATAAAACCTCGCATCTCTCAGAAGTCCAAGGTTCAAGATATCATGGAAAGAAAACTAAAGAAAGATAGCAAAATAAGATTTCTGCTTTTCTGCATCCTCCAAGACTTGCAAAGCAGCTTTCTCCGCCTCCCGCTTCTTGGTCAGCTCAGCAGCTTCATCCATCTTCTTCAACACGGCATCACTGGTGGTGAAAGGAGTGTCACCTTCCACTGATTTCCTGATAGCATCAATCTTTTGACGAAGCCACTTCAGATTGAAGCCAAGTTCTTCAGCTTTCTTCAAGTTGTACTCCCAATCAAAGAGCACATCCCGGGTGACAGTATTTCTAGCTGTGATACGGATATCATTTATAACACGCAAGATGACTTCTACTTGCCTCGTAAAGAAATATCTATGCTCCGGATCCTTGGTAACGACGATGTGCCCATACATCTTCCACGGTTTCTTGTACATAACAGCATATCCAATAGGAACGCTAAATCCACCAAGAAACCTCTGATATGGGAGTATCTCACCAAATGGAGGAGTAAAAGCAGTCCCTGCGTTGGGATACTCATGCACTATTATCCGGTTCTCAGTCGCTGGAACAGCGTCAGCAATCATAGGAACAACTTCGGTTGGAGCAGCTTCTTCCATTCTCGATTTGGGTTCCACCATCTCACGCACAATTGGAGTTTCAGTCACCTCCACGGCATCAACAACAAGTGTTACATGACCTTGAGGTACAGGGATGGAGGTCTCATTATCAACGGCTCCATGGTTTCTCAAGTCATCATTGTTGGATCCATTATTCCTAACTTCAGCATTTGGCGCCTAATGTGAAGATTACATGGGATTAGAATTATTCAAGCGTGGAAACCCAACACAACCATAAAATCCAGCATGTAAGTGAACCAACATCATCTAAGTTCTTTACTATGCATCTAAAACATGAGCAAATAGTGTAGAAGCCATGAAACACGTTTTTCAGACAAGCTCATCTGAAGAGATTTACACTGCCCTATATTAAACGACGAGCTAGGAGCAATTGGTACGGAATTTAAGGCTGGGTCATATACCATTCTCTTCGTATGGATGTTGTCTACAACATATAAAATTTTCATAGCAATCGGATGAACGAGCTAACATATGTGGCCAAAACATCGGGCAACATGCAACCTGGAAAAGTTCTAAAGGTCTCCTGGAAGTTCACTATTTCGCCTTTTTCAAGCCCTAAAAATGCTCAAAATTCAAAAAGCTTCTTTACCGAAGCTTGGAAACTTCCTGGCTTGAATATACATACGCATACCGCGAAAATACGACTTCGGGAGAGGATTATACAGCGTTTCTAGTAAAATCTGAAGTCTGAAATTTTCTGGTGACGTATTTCGGCAAAGTTATCCATAAATTTACATGGATTCTCATTCATTCATTCACAACTCAACAATTTCATACTTCTATGAATAAATTACAGGAGATATACTCACTAAGGGAGTCTCTAAATCATTTGAAGGCTCGGCAATACCGGGATCTCCATTGGCAACGCCGTTATCTCCATTCGGTTCGGGATTTCGGGAATTCTCCATATTCCCATGTCCCAAAGAAGAGCACGCTTCATCAACATGTTGCTTATCTACAATTATTTCTTCCTGGATTCCTCAACGACAATTATTATTATTTCATTCAAGGAGATGCGCACAAAAAAGATACTTACATCGACTTCTTCATCAGTGCTGGATTCCTGAATTTTGCCCGGGAACAAGTTGAAGACCGTCAATCGATGGAAGAAAAGTCTGAAATGAAATAACAAACCTTGGTCTCGTGATCCTAATTTCACGGTCAAATTCATGACACAAGGAGCGCTAACAACTCACCAAAGAAACAGTTGGGGACTGCACGTCATTTGCTAACCTCTTGTAGTCCTTACTTCTGGGTTCTTCGCTCCCGTAGACTTTCTTCCATTTCCGTGGAGTCTACATTGATCCGGGATTTCACTATACGATCATCCTGCGGTAAAGCTAATAAAATAACCAGAAGTACAACTCGGTATGAAGGATCTCTCACCATCACTCAGAGGTCCCAGGAGTAACATTTCTTAAAGTTTCATCCATAGAGATGTCATCCCTGGAAACGTCGTCTTTGAAAGTGTCATCATAGGATTCAGTCATTCTTGCAAAGTGGTTGTGAAAGATGCATAACATTCAGCGCATCATTCATACAAAGCGCAGGATTCAACAAAACAATGAATCATGGAATAGAGATGCTCACATCAGCGTCTGAAAAAATGGTAATCCCCAACTCTTACCTATTTTACGATTTCACTAGACTTTAGTGATGACATGAAAATTCTAAAACTTGCTCACTCCTTTAAACCTGCGAAGACGAGCAAAACTTATCATTCTAGAGTCAACACTGACTTTTCACAAAACTATGAATAGTTCACATAACCTTTCATGTGAACATTCGCTGATTTTCTACATGTGTGCATACACTATAAAATCACCAAACTCAAACATACATTATTTCATCACATATACAATTGTTTGCTTTCAGCAATTTCTCAAAAATCATAAATTGATTTTCATAAAACCGTGAACAACCCACGCAAATTTTACTGTGTGAACATCCATTGATTTTCCAAAATTGGAAAAACGTCCATTCTATAATTGTGAAAACTCAGACATTATTTCACCATGTATGATTCTCTACTTTCAACAGTTGTTCAAAATCAAAACATTGATTTTACAGAAAATATTTTTAACGTGAAACTCACGTAAATTTGAAAATATATATTTTGCTCCCTTGTGCGAGCATCCGTCTTTGAAACAAGAGCATATTTTCAAAAATAAAATTTTTCATGAAAGCTCATAGACAAAATTTTATGTCATTAGACTCAGGTCTATTTTGTTTGTTTCTTAAACTAACGAACGAACGTCTGTTCCTAAAACAAGGATTTCCTTTATTTGGCCGAGCCCATAAACGTTAAACTGACCAAAACTGGACTTTCAACAGACCAAATCAGCGATGATTCATCTCCGTGCTCACGGAATCACACTCTATCATACCATCAGGGTCCTCACCCAAACATTTTCTCGTACATGACACTATTGGAGCAAATCGAGGATTCTGACGATACCTTTGTAGACCGAGTTCAACCACTGATCTCGTCGACTGAAAATCACCATTTAATGCTTACTGCGGAACATGATTGTTCCTCACTAAGCAGGGGACTTAATGTAGATGGTGGATTTTCAACAAAGGGATAAAATCGTAAAATCATGAGGCATGTTTTTGACATGGCTTTGAGGCATGCAACGATTCATATTTTACGAAGCCATGATGAATATGTTTTCGAAAAGCCTCCACCAGCTGAGCGTTCGATCCCTGGAATTTCATCGTGAACTCTATGCAGAATAAAGTATTTGGGCGGTTCTCCGTAGATTGAGAGCTTAACGCCTTCAGGACGTCGGTGATACTCATTGTTCCCTGACTGCATGAGAGATACCCACCTCCACATAGAAGAATAGTTTGGTGGCGGACTCCTTCAGGACGTCGGTGACACTCACTGTTCCCTGATTATGTGGAGAGACTGTGCATAGATTCAGGCGGTTCTCCGTAGATTGAGAACACTAACGCCTTCAGGTCGTAAACAACATCGTGACTCCCTGACTATGCACCATTCAGAATAGATGTGACGCTTTAACTGGCTAATATCTTTTCTACAATAGATTAATCCTGTCGTGACATTCACTACTGAATTCTCAGAATAATCTATTATTGCTCCTATTCCATGGTCCACGGCCTGATCCCATAGAATGGAAATAAAAATTGTTCTTATTTCAAGGTCGAATCCACAGCCTGATCCCATGGAATGGCAATAACAATTTCTCCTATTCCATGGTCAAATCCATGGCTTGATCTCATAGAATGGCAATAAAAAAACTATGATATCTCATTACTCCGATTTCATGATCGAATCTACTGATCTCATGAAATGGTAATAGATAATCTTATTACTTCGATTCTATGGTCGAATCCACGATCCCATAGGATGGTAATGCTTGTTTTATTATTCTGAATTCGTAGTCGAATCCACAGCTGATCCTGTGAATCAATAATGAACAACTATTCATTTTTATTACTCAGTTTCATGGATTATTCTCCACTGAATCATAGATTAGTAATAGATACTCAACAACCGGGCATATGGACCATCACTGAGTAAGCCCCACAAAAATGGTGCGAGTGTACTCGACAATGATGCATGACTGAGCACCCGGATGCACGAACTAGTGTCCAAAAATATGAAATAATGAGGAATCCTTCGCAAAACAGGAGAAAACAATAAATATTAATAAAATAATAAGAGGCGCCCAAGGTCGGGCCCACCAGCCGGCCGGCCATACCCTAGCCATGGTCGGTCCATGCCTCTCCCATTATTTTCTTTATTTTTTGTTATTTCGTGAACTCACGAAAACTCCTTGGTTTTAGCAACTTTCCTTGTTTTTTCAAAACCCGTGAATTCTCCATAACTTCGTGGATTCACGAAATAATATTATAAAATAAGGAGAGGTGTGCGGGACCAGGCAACCCAGCCGGCCGTCCATGCCTGATAGATGCATTTTTGTGTCTAATTTGATCTCAATACTATATATTGTTGGCACTCGATTTTGTACTAATTTCGTTATTTTATGTCTTTGTAGGAATTTTTAGAGAAATAATCCCTTGCGGCGAAATGGGCTCGAAAAGTAGCGTTTTACACCCCGGATAAAATTACCAAGGGCGTCCCAGAAATGTCCCGGAGAAACCTAGAAAAATTACTATTTCCACCCAAAAATTACTATTTCCACCCCAATTTCTATTCGCACCCAAGCTCTGGTTAAGGGGCATCCGTCTTCTCTTTAAATTCAAAAGCAGCTTTTTGGCGGGAAAAATATATTCAAAACTGGCAGATTTGTGATCGAGAAAATGAAGGTGTTCTAGTGCGATTCAATCGCTGAAATTTGGTGGGAAGTTGTGATATGACATAAGTAAGCTAGTGTGAGTGTTCGTTTATCCCAGAATTGGCTACAATTTTCTAGACAATTCACGAGCTCAAAACAGACACACACACACAGGGATAAGATAATCACGCATTATGGAGAGTTCTGGAAGTGTTCTGCTCATGTTTGATGGCTCGAGCAACACTTTGGGTCGTGATAAATCGATTTGGAGCGTGCTGGGAGGAAGTTTACGTGTGAAATTCCGAATCTGGTAAGAAAATATTCAAAAATAATGTTATTCACTGCCGAGTAAAGACGAATTATTTGGAGTTATGGCGAGGGATTTCAGCGTGTCTTTGAGTATAAATATGATCTTTGGGTCTACTAGAAGGGGTGTCGAGAGTTTGGAGTCGAGAGGAGGTCCAGAGAAGCAAAAATCAAGAGTTGATGAAACTCTGTTGCTGCTGCTGATGAAGAAAACCAAGAACACGAAGAACGGACTCGCAAAGACAGTCGTTCATGAATAATGTCTAAGACGCACAACCGTGGGTCGCACCGCAGTCTAAACAGCAGCAACACTTGTCTTTTATCGTTCATTCTGTGACGCTTTTTGTGCGTCGCAGATTACAGTTTTACATCATTTTCTTTTCTTCTCATCATTTGTAAACCATTTTTGAGCCATAATAAATTATTTTGAGAGCATTTTTACTATGATGAGTTAAACCCCAACACTGGGACGACGGAGGAGGCCGAGCTTCATACATGGGTAATTTTATTAATTCTTTTTAAGACTTTTGCATAAAAAATTAATTGAAATATGATTTGATTAAATTGGGTGTTATTTGATTAGATGGGTCATGCTTAGCTTAGGTGATTTGATGTTCCATGCTTAACATTTACAATCAATGTTTTGAGAATCTACTTTGGCAAAATAAGAGTCCATATATGTTTTGAACGATTATTGTTGAGAATAAATCATTGAGCCCTATGTTATGAAGATTGGCCGAATCATTAGTCCCAGTACCTCTCTACCAATTTGTCAATATTTTTGTATATAATTTTTATAAATCTAAAAATCCTTCACCTTCACAAGTCTTAGAGTTCGAACCTTCATTACTACAACCCCACGAAAAATCTTAAATCATTTTGGCGCCGCCGACGCGGATTTGTTATAGGTAGAATTTTTAGGTTTTTATTATTTATTTTTACTATTATTTGTTCCTTTTTACGTTTCTTTTTGTGTCTTAGATTTACAGGTTCGAAGTGGAATACTAAGGACTTGGGAACAAAAAGCTTAAAGCTAAAAGCTAAAAGAGAAGAAAAAAAAAGAGACATAATTTTTTTTTTTAGGATTTGTAAATAGGCTTTATCTTTCATAATTTTTGTAATTTTTGGACTTTTTATTTGGACTTTATTCTGGAAAATTGGACTTTATTCTTTTTTTAACCCTACGGAAGGGTATTATTATTAAAAAAAAAAAAAAATTATATAAACTGTGTGCAGGGAAGGACGACGATTACTATATCGTCTCGGCCCCTCGGGTTCGTACACGGCATATGAGTCGTGGCCCGAGTCGACGACAACGGTTCATCCCCCGTCTGGTACGGGAGGTAAGTCCAATCGAAACACTCGCGAATCCCCTGCAAGCGAGTTACTGTATGCCTTAAGGTGATAATTGTTTGAGGACGAACCGGACTGTCTTTATTTTCCTAGTAAAGGGCAAGGCCTGGCCTAAACAAGATAAGGGTTCGGATTTCATCACCGTTCCCTTCTTGCCCGTTTTAGGAAAACAAAACCTAACGCGAACCCAAGCTTTAAAATCTGATTAGAAATAGACCTATAAGGTATCGATCTTGTTAGGAAAAATTTTCGAAGGATATTGGTTACCTTTTAAGCAACTTCAAAGTTCATGGTGACTTCTGGGAGTTGAAACCAGCCGCCTTGTAATGCCGGTGAGGCCTTGGGTATCAAAGCTCCATTGAGCTTCCCTCGCCTCAGTTTCATCTCACATTAGCTCGGATTGATCCAGAGGGGTTGCTCAAACTGTAACGAATTCCCCTTCGAGAGATAGAAGCTGGTCTAGAAACAATCTAAGTGGAGCCATCATGATTTTTGTTTGCTAGAAATCTTTAGGTTTGATTTGGTGGAGTCGAGTCGGCCTTGTTTGTGATTGTATAGAATCCCTTTGTAGTTTATATTTCTTCGGTGATGAATCCTTTTGAGGAGACGCCACCTGCGATGACGTTGCGAGAATATATGTCTAGAAATTCTCGTTATCAAGAGACGTCTTCGGAAATGACTCTTGGTGAATATATGCGTGGGCAGCGATATATGGATACTCCAACTTTTATTGAGGAATCACCTCTAACGATCTATGAGAAATATTATAAACATAGACCATGTAGTTGGGAACAAAGCTTGAGAATTCATGAATATCAAAAATTATATTGTGATGATGATGATGAGGAGGATGGTGATGATGATTATAATGATATTTCTAGTTCAAATCCAAATAATTTTAATAATTATTTACCTATTCAAAAGGACGAGGATTTGACTAGAAATACCCCCGTTTTAGACGATGATTACGAAACCGATGATGGTTTAGAGGAACCAGTTTATCTTGAGAGTACTGTTTTCGATTCAAACGATTTAGAAACAATAGTCTTAGAAGAACTCGTAGAGATTAGCGGGGATGAACCTGACTTAGAAAAATCAATCGCCCACTTTCAGGAATCTGATGACCTAGAAATTAGGGAGATTATGACCAGTCTACCTAGAGACGCCGAAAACTCTAAGTTTGGGGGTGATTATCATTCTCCGTGTTCTTTAACTCTTAAAAATATCCCTCACTTGGGACTTGACATCAATGCCTCACCCATCTTATGATACTATCTTCGTACTCATTTTCCCGAACTTAATAATATTCAACACGAGTCTCAACTGTTAGAAACCCATCCTCTGGTTGATGTGGTTAACCCAGGCAATAATACCAAGATTGACTTTGTTTTCCCACCAAAAACGTTTCTACCAATTGTGGGAACTTTTGATTTTAAGATGTGTCGGTTATTAAGTTTTGATACTAAACCTAATCACTTTAGGATATTAGGGTCGACACATTTTCTTAAGGAAGACCACCTCTTTCATTGTGGTCAGCTGTGTGAGTCAAATCTGATTGACTTAGAGGATCCCCAGTTATTCAGGTTGTTGTTATGTGCTTATAAGTTCTTAGTTGAGTTTTTCCAGACTCTAATACCTGAACCGGATCTTAGCTTTGAGGAAATCCAACCGATGAAAACCTTTTATTTAGACCCTTTTATAGAGCCTGAACCTGAACCACAACTAGATGTAGTTGTCTTAAGCAAGGGTATGTTCGATATCTTCTTGGTCTGTTGCAGTTTCCTCTTCTTGTGGGGAACACTTTTTGATCCAGATGACCCACAGTTATTCCGGCTACTACTATATGATTCTACGTGGTGACTAATCCTTGCTTAGTATGGCTGAAGACTTTAAACTTAGCACTTCTTGGGAGGTAACCCAATATTCATGCGACATGGTAATATCTTTCCTTATCTCTTTTGCTTCATTGGTAATAGTTTCTCCTTGTTCATGCTTTTAATTTTATCTTTAGAACATCGAGGACAATGTTAGATTTAAGTTTGGGGGTGGAGAAACATTTTAGTCGCATTTTTGAAACTTCTAGCGTCACATAGTACCCGGTTAGCTAAGTTTACATACTGTTTCTCACCGAAAAGATAGAAATTGGAATGCTAGAGATAACAACCTATTGAGACATTAGAGAAAAAGACATTGAGATCCTTGAAATTCAGGAGAGAACTTGTTCCTTTTAGAGGGTAACCGTGATGGACCTAACCATCCATGATGGAAAGGCAAGTAGGTCAGAAGGAAATGCCAGAAAGACAGAGCAACCTCACAATGTAGTCTTAGTTACTGGATTACGACTCTCTCTCAGTAGAAACTTATCATCATCAACAAGCGGAGTGACATCAAAATTTATGAAAAAGTTGAAGACGTTTAAGGTTTAGAAGCAACAATAGAAAAGAATAATTCAAAAATCAAAGTTGAAGACTTAGTTACAAGAAGTTACAAGAGCAAATGATATAAGTTGTTGAAGTTCATGATACCAAGACATCACAAGTTGTGAAGATCCAAGTTTTGAAAGTCCTTCTCTCATGGCCATGTAAATTTTTGTCTTGTAATTTTTTGTTTTCAAAAAGAAAAATGAAAAAAATAAAATAAAATGAAACATCACTACGTTCTTTTTGATTCAATAAGTCCATAGGGAAGAAGAAATTTATAAGTCAAGCAAGAAATCGAAGAGAAGAGTTAATTGTCAAGGTTATATGAGGTTCGAGAGTTTATCATCAACAGTTGAAGACCGAAGAAGGCGTTGTTTCTACTGAGCACTGTGAGAGAGTCGAAGAAAGATGCATTTTGGTTGCTTTGTTAGTCTGCTTTCAATCTGGCACAAGATCTTTCTAGCACTGGTTTAACTCATCACACGTAATTAGTCCAGCTGTGTAGCAGATGTCCCTCTCATCTTTATCTCTCTCCTAATCTTATCCAGCTGTAAAGCAGAGGACGCATCTTACAATGTTTATCTAGCTGTGTAGCGGATATCTCTTTATCTAGCAGTCGTGCGGATGTGTCTCCCCTTTTCTTCAGTCAGCTTTAGAGCTGACACCTTTAATTTCTCTGGCATTCTAGTTACTTGGAGATAGGTTGAGAATATGTATGTCCTCATAGCTCTTTGGATACTTGTGACCAATTAGAAGTCATGGTTTTTGTGGGTACACCTCTGTTAAACCCACCCGAGATTAACTCGGTTTTATTTTTTAGTTTTTCTCGGGACTAGCAAATAATAAGTTTGGTGGTATTTGATAGACGCATTTTTGTGTCTAATTTGATCTCAATAATATATATTGTTGGCACTCGATTTTGTACTAATTTCGTTATTTTATGCCTTTGTAGGAATTTTTAGAGAAATAATCCCTTGCGGCGAAATGGGCTCGAACAGGAGCGTTTTACACCCCGGAGAAAATTACTAAGGGCGTCCCAGAAATGTCCCGGAGGAACCCAGAAAAATTACTATTTCCACCCCAATTGCTATTCGCACCCAAGCTCTGGTTAAGGGGCATCCGTCTTCTCTTTAAATTCAAAAGCAGCTTTTTGGCGGGAAAAATATATTCAAAACTGGCAGATGTGTGATCGAGAAAATGAAGGTGTTCTAGTGCGATTCAATCGCTGAAATTTGGTGGGAAGTTGTGATATGACATAAGTAAGCTAGTGTGAGTGTTCGTTTATCCCAAAATTGGCTACAATTTTCTAGACAATTCACGAGCTCAAAACAGACACACACACACAGGGATAATATAATCACGCATTATGGAGAGTTCTGGAAGTGTTCTGCTCATGTTTGATGGCTCGAGCAACACTTTGGGTCGTGATAAATCGATTTGGAGCGTGCTGGGAGGAAGTTTACGTGTGAAATTCCAAATCTGGTAAGAAAATATTCAAAAATAATGTTATTCACTGCCGAGTAAAGACGAATTATTTGGAGTTATGGCGAGGGATTTTAGCGTGTCTTTGAGTATAAATATGATCTTTGGGTCTACTAGAAGGGGAGTCGAAAGTTTGGGGTCGAGAGGAGGTCCAGAGAAGCAGAAATCAAGAGTTGATGAAACTCTGTTGTTGCTGCTGCTGCTGATGAAGAACACCAAGAACACGAAGAACGGACTCGCAAGGACAGTCGTTTATGAACAGTGTCTAAGACGCACAACCGTGGGTCGCAGCGCAGTCTAAACAGCAGCAGCACTTGTCTTTTATCGTTCATTATGTGACGCTTTTTGTGCGTCGCAGATTACAGTTTTACACCATTTTCTCTTCTTCTCATCATTTGTAATCCATTTTTGAGCCATAATAAATTATTTTGAGAGCATTTTTACTATGATGAGTTAAACCCCAACACTGGGACGACGGAGGAGGCCTAGCTTCATACATGGGTAATTTTATTAATTCTTTTTAAGACTTTTGCATTAAAAATTAATTGAAATATGATTTGATTAAATTGGGTGTTATTTGATTAGATGGGTCATGCTTAGCTTAGGTGATTTGATGTTCCATGCTTAACATTTACAATCAATGTTTTGAGAATCTACTTTGGCAAAATAAGAGTCCATATATGTTTTGAACGATTATTGTTGAGAATAAATCATTGAGCCCTATGTTATGAAGATTGGCCGAATCATTAGTCCCATTACCTCTCTATCAATTTGTCAATATTTTTGTATATAATTTTTATAAATCTAAAAATCCTTCACCTTCACAAGTCTTAGAGTTCGAACCTTCATTACTACAACCCCACGAAAAATCTTAAATCAATGCCCGAGCCGTGGTCGGTCCCACACCTCACAATATTTAGCTTTCATAATTATTATTCCCTAATCTCACGAAACTCCTCCGTTTCAACAAAAACTCATGGATTCTCCATAACTTCAAGGATTCTCCATAACTTCAAGGATTCATGAAAAATAATAAAATAGGGAAAGGTATGTGGGATCGGACAACCTAGCCGGCTGGCCATGCCCTAGCCATGGTCGGTCCCACACCTTGAGATCCCTAATCTTGCATAATTATTATTTTCCTCAATTCATGAAACTCTTGGGTTGAGCAAAATTCATGATTTCTCCATATTTTCTCAAATATTGCTCAAATCACGAAAAACCAAAAGCCAACATAGTCACACGACTGGCTAGCCTCTCACGACAATTTTAAATATTAATAAACTTTTATTTTAATATTTTCAAAATATTGATGAATTGAGCATACATGCTTATTCCAACAAAAATCGAGAATTCTCAGTCAAGATGAAACTCTTCTGAAAATTCACGATATTGCTCGAACGCGCATCAGAAAATACTGAAACCTTCAGTATGTAAAAACGGAAACCACGAAAATACGTGCATGCCTTCATGACCAACTAGGGTCATTCCTAGGGCTTCCACAAGGCCGGTCCCACACGTTTTCATAATTCTGACCAAATTTGCTCAATTGCTCATACTGGGGCCGAACTCTTTCCAACCAACTGGGGGATTTTCCAAATGACCAACAACTGGTCACGTGACCACCAAGAGACGGTCCCATGCTCTCTTGGTCGGTCCTCATCTCTCATACCTAGGTTTTATCACCTAATGCTGAATCCAGCAATATTTCAATAAATAATGAATCCTGCATTTAATCATCGTTTTTTCACCAACTCTAAAACTGAGAACCCTGGTGCATGCTCACTCGAGCATTGGGCACCCATGGACGCTCATCATTCCATGTGGTCGGTCCCTCCTCACTTATGACCAATTTTCAGCAATTCACCAATTGAAGAAGGATTGATAAAATTAGGGTTTCGAACAAACGCTCCACGAATTACCATTCTGAGCAAGTTCAAACACAAAATAATGTTGATTCAGCAATCAACATCCAAATTAATAATATTAGGTAATTCACCAATATTTTTTGTTAATATGTTATTGGGTCATAGCACCAGTAAATAATTCGTCGAATTGAGCAATGCTTGCTCAATTGCTCGAATATTGATTCAACCATCAATGTTCTGTAAATCATCAGTAGTTTTTCGAATTAAGCAACACTTGCTCAATTGCACGTCAAATTATCAATATTCCGTATTTTTTTTAATTGAGAAACACTTGCTCAGTTGCATGCCAACATTATCAAATTCGTCGAACTGAGCAATACTTTCTCAACTGCTCGACAAACTCTCAACATTCAACAATTCGTCGAGTTGAGCATTACTTGGTCAGTCGCTCTAGTCAATAATTCATTGACATCTCAGAGAACTACATGTTCAATCCATGAATTACTGAGCATTCACCACTTATGCTCGATTCAACAAAACTAGACTCACAGTCTAAATAAGTCAACAACTGACTAACTAATACATGTCTGCCTTGCAGACTCCACGATTCTTGAAATATCAATCACGTCACAAAAGGGGGGGATATCACTTAGGGTTTTGGTATGGAGGTCTATGGCACGCGGATTCATCCACAACGAGAAATGTGCATAAGTCATGTAAACGGTTGAAAGAGTTAGCAAAGTAGTGGGTGCACAATCAGTCAAGTCTCCGCACGACATGGAACTGACTTTACCACGATCTCCCACTTTCCCACTCTTTCACTCAAGAAACCGTCACACTTACAGGGATCAGTGGTACATCATTCTTGCAATAATAAGTCTAAATCGAGGACATCAGGATATCATCAATCATCGATTATCATCATTATCCGTCAACAACTCGATATAAACTTATTCACAGAACTCAACTTCAGCAGTTCAGAAATGTTGCAGAAACCTTCAACACACCCACAATCCTTGATCATCACTGATCCCACACAACTCTCAGCTTCCCTCCTACAGATCAACCCATCTCCCTCTTTGCGACCGAATTGACTCTAGAACGGCCATTGTCTTGGTTTAGGCCGGAGTCATACAGATTTATTTCCAGAATCTAAGCACCCCCTTTGCAGCGGTGCATCTGTGTGAGGATTAACATTTTGCCCGGATGAGGAGTCTCGACAGCACGCTTGACTCTTAAATTTCCCATAAAACCGGCGGCTCGTTTTTCCCCATCTACACTAGGAAATCAATCCTCCATGGATTAGGAGGTGCAAAACCTTTGCCCAGAATCAGAAAATAGGGAGCCGTAGCAGCAAAGGGAGGCGTGGTCATGCCTTAGGCCAACTGGCTCCACTTGTCATTGGCCACGTCCTTTCCTAAACCGACCCTATTTCCCTCGACCAGTCGTGTCGCCTCAAATTATCTACGCGCACATAAGTTGTGGTTGGGCCCATACTTGCCGGCTCCACTTCCTATCGACCAATCAGGTCGCTCTAAAGCCGACACACTCTCACCAGAAGTGTAGCCGCGCCTTATGTTTGGCCGGCCCCTTTTCTTGACCAATAAAGTCGCTCTAAACTTGCCACCATACATTAAAGGACAAACGCACCCTGCCGCGCCACCATACTAACTGGCAAGCCAAACGCACCCTGCCACAACAACATATTGATCGGCATGCCAACATGCCACTCTGCCGCGGTAACATGCCACTTCGTGGCAACCTGCCATAAATAGCGCCCTATGTGCTAACCTACCTCCTGTTCGTGGCCAACGCCATGAAAAGCTTAAGGTTAGGGTTTTCGGGTCAAAAGTACGCCTATGCATTAACCAAAACCCTAATTTTCAGTCGTGGCACAAATCATGTCACTTCGACCCCACAAACATGCCACGAGCCGTGTGGGACCCGGGAAACCCTAGGGTTGGCGCCATATCATAGCCACCCACGGCAATCCCTACTCCGCTGGCCGTTTCCGCACTATGGCCTTGCCATAACTCCTTTGGTATAGCTTTGGTGCCATTTGCACAAAAGTATCTCCATGCCGCGGCCGCATGCCACACGCACTAATTAGGGTTTCGACATGCCAAACCCTAATTTGGGAAAAGTTGCTACGCTAACCAAATCCAAATAACATTTCCAGAGCGATAGGATTGATGTGGCAACATGGCCAATGTTGTCACACCACATGTGGGTCCAACACCACGGCGCCAAACCCTACCTTGGCCATAGCGCCAAACCCTAGCCATGGCCATGCCACCAAGCCCTAAATTTGGCCACGGAGCCAAATCTTAGCTTTGGACATGCTACAACGCCACATGCGTGGCCATGCCACAACTCCACTGGCATGCCGCTATGCCACATCTACTAGCTTGCCGCTATTCCACGGCTACTAGCATGCCGCTATGCCATGGCTACGCCACTAGAATGCCACTAGCATACCAATATGCCATGGCTCCACCAGGCGCCACTATGCCAATGGCGCCACTTTTCTATACAACAATATGCGACCATAATCAATGGCCATCCTTCCTCATGAGATGCAATCTCAGCCATCCAAGTTCGTCACCGAACTGACAAACTTGTGGCAAGTTTCAGGCGACCAACTGCCTAAATCTAGTGGCCATGGCTACGCCAGGCGCCACTTGCACCACCGTGCCACTGGCATGCACGAGCCATGCCATCCATGCCACATTTCCACTGGCGTATACCAAAACGCCACCGCGCCAGTATCAGGCGCCAACACAAGGTAACCATAATCAATGGCTACCCTCCTTCATGAGATGCGATCTCAGGCATCGAAGTTCGCCACCGAACTGACAAACCTTTGGCAAGTTTTAGGCGACCAGCCAAAACGAGCCTAATAGCATTACATGCTATTTTCCTGCGGTAAGTCCCTTGACTTTGACTTGTGATGAGTGCTAAAAAGTGCATATTTCTATATATTTTTCTTGGCATTTAACTCATCTTTTGTGCATTAATTCTCCATTTTATCCCATATTATGTATTTTCATTGTTTTCAAGAATAAATACTTTTCTTAATTAATTTTGCATTTTTAGGTACTAAATAAAGCCTGGTTAACTCACCAAGTGAAAAGAGCAAAGAAACGGCAAAGACTCCCGCAGAAAGGCAGCGAAGAATGATGTTTGCAAGAGCCGGATCAACTAGAAGTGGGCTTGGAAGGAAGAATTTGTTCTTAAAGAAGAAGTGGGCTCAGAATTGTCTAAGCCCAAACTCTAACCTAAGTCCAAGACCAAGCCCAAATCCTGCCTAAGCTCGTAGCCGTCAGATTGGATCCACAGATGCATCCTACGGTCGCTTCATCGTCGTGCATCAAAGTCTGAAGCTCCTGTCAAACACTACAGCACCTAAATCCATCTTGAGCTGTCAGTTTCGTTGTACTTCCGCATCCAACGGTCGCTCCTCGCTTCCTTCTGTCTCGCCGTTAAATCGATCCATCATCTTCGCATCCAACGTCTCATCCTCGCTGTTCATCAACAATTGCTAAACCCGCTCAACACACGAGTACCAAATACCCTATACCCAAAACAAACGCACCCCAATCCATTTTCCATCGACTTCTTCTCTTTCTCCCTCACCCTCTGCAACACCACCATACCCTGCCGCACCACCATCATCACCACCACCTTCCTCAACTGCCACAACCACCACCAAAAGCCATCATGTCTATTACCTAACGAAACCCTATCTATTTCCCCTTCTTTCTAGCCAGCTATCATACCAATTTCTCTCCTAGGATTTCAGAGACAAGAAAGAAGAGAAATTGATAAAATAGCTCGAGCTAGAGGAGCAGTTGGAACAGGAGATGGGTAAGGAAGAGCATAGGAAGGATGGGTCGAAGACATGGGAACGAATCATCCCATCAAATTAGGTAAATCAGTAACCCTAATTTCTGTTGTTTTTGGGAATTTGGGGAAAACTTGTGTAGAACCCTAATTGAAGCTTGTAACTATAAATATGATGTGTGGGTGTATGTTAGAAGACATGCCTGGACTAGCCAATGCTTCACCCAAGAGGACTGGAATAGCCAGTGCCTCAAGGGTTAGTTTTTATTTTAAATGATGTTGTAAACTTCAATTGTTTTTATACTATCCATGCTCTGATCTTGTTGTGCTTGAATTGTCTAGGATTGAACATCCTTTTAGGTTGTTAAAACACTAAGCAAGCTTCTCTGCGAGTAGTTGCAGTGTGAGAGCCCCAATTACTACAAGGTTTAGAATTATCTTAGTGCCTTTAGCCTCCTTTCTAGACCAACCCTTAGATGAACAGCCGGCTTTGAACCGCAACTGCCATCTAGTTATTCAGAAAGCCTAGAAGCTGATTGATAACTAACAAGGGACAAGAACATAGCTGGAGGACCTGCCTTTGTTTCTTTATCACTTCCCTTGGCTAACAGCCTTGGTTTGTTTATCTTTGTTTCAATGTTTCTTATTCACTGCCACTGAATTTCACTTTTTTTGTTCTTTGTCACTGTTACCTCATTTCTTTAGTTACTGCCTTGTTAATTTAGATAACTAGCTTAAAAACTTCAACTATACACCCTAGTCTCTGTGGTTCGACCCTGCCTTGCACACTCACTACAACAGACCCTGTGCACTTGCAGGTATCATTTCTGTGACTCTTTTAGAGAGCCACCAACTTGCCACACGTAGCAAAGCGCTACATGTTTTCCACGAAAACACTCGAGACATCAAACATGTCACAAACAAGGGGATGCTCATCAGGGTATTGGTCTGGAGGTTTACAGCGTGCGGCGTGCAATGCGCCCGTTACAAGAAAGTGTCATGAAACGGGACAATTAGTGGTGGTGAAAAGTAACGGTGTAAAAAAATTTATTTCCATCATCATGGAATCATAATGTCAGACGGTTACACGAATTTATTTCCTTCATCATGGAAGCATAACGTCTGATGGTTACACATTACCCTTTTCTTCCACCACTCAATTGTTTCCACTTCCTACGAGACCAGGGTACGTTTCAATATGACTTGTATAAATAGGCTTCACCTATTTTTACCAAACAACAAGTTTTGGTCGGCAACAACACAGTATCTAGAAATCACCTGGTAGCTTTCCATTCTGCTAGCCAGTTCTACTTTCAGATACAAGTCATAAACAACCACACCCTTAGAATCAACTATTCTGGTCTCGACACTTTCTTCGCTTCCCTCCCTAAGACCAACACTTTTCCTTCACTTTGTGACTGAAGCAAGTGTGGAACAACCATTTATTGGTTTAGGCCAGACTTGTACAGATTGATCTCTCAAATCAAAAGTACTCCAGTGCAGTACATTGTTTAGGGTCTAGACTCGTTTCTCATCCACACACACGAATTTACCAAAACCGGCAGAAACAGTTTTCACCCACAAACAATTGGCGACCACAGTGAGAGATTAATCTCTCGGTTACAATATCAATTTCCAATTCCCAATTTCATTTCTTCAACCCCGATCTCAAGATGGTAGAACTCAGGTCCGGATCAGCAACAAACCCTGAGAACACTAGCGCTGAAATCATCCCCGGTACTAACGCTCCTTCCAGTGGCATTAATACGCCACCTGCCAACACCAACGACGCGGAAAATGTTACTTCAGGTGTTACGCCGCCTATCACCAGAGCCAAAACCGCTACCGCCACTCCCAACGTTTCTTCAAGTATGACAACTCCAACCGTCACCAGAGCCGCTGCTACTTCATCATCAGGACGAGACTGGAGGAGCCAGAAGAATCCGACCTCCTCTTACCACTGTTGATTTGACGGAAAGACAAAAGGTTCTCGTAAGGCTCAGACAGACATGGCTAGAACTCAGAAAGAGATACCTATTTTCCTAAAGACACTAACGGATCGGCCACCACAAAAGTCATGTCAACCCCAGATGGAGCTGACAAGAAATACTTTTAAACATCCGGCGCAGGCATTTCAGCAGGACGCGCGTTTATAGATGAAGAGGCTCGCGTTGCTCTTGAACGCCCAGTAGAAGGGAATCAGCAACCCAATTTCATCACACTTGAAGATCAGGAACGACTTCTCCAAAATCGAGGCAAAGAAAATCAGCAATCCTCTTGAGTTCACAGAGACCCTCTTTCCGTCAGGAGCTGCATGATTTCTGGAGACTTCGCCCATAAAATCGTGCAGTCAATGATGAAACATTTATGTGAGATTCTATAGTTCTCCAAGGCGCAGCATCAAGATATATTTGCATCCCTCAACCGCAGGAAAGCAGCTGTTTCTAGCCGGGAAGTCGTTCCCAAACCCCAACCTCTCCTGGAAAGCACGATTGATAGATGGAACTGGGGACTCCTGACCACTGTTCACTTGAAGGATGTCGAGTTTGAAAGCACGCTGATTGACACGGCCTTTGACTTCAACATTGTAACCATCAAGGCTCCGAGAGTTTCAAGGGAAAATCAAACAGAAGAAGCGTATTATTTCCCATGAGAGAAAAAAAAACACGACTTGCCGACCAGCACTATTTGTGACGTCTTCCATATCGTATCAAGTCATTTTTTGAAGTCAAGGGTTAATAAGCGCCCTCATTGGAATTTCCTCCAGGAGCCGCTTCGACGTTTCTCTCCAGGAGCAGCTTCGACGTCCTCTCCAGAAGTCGCTCCTCTTCAATATTCTCCAAACAGCGGCTCCGCTTTAACGTTCTCTCAAGCATCCGCTCCGCTTCAACGTTCTTTCCATAAGTTGTTTCGGGATCCGAAGCCATAGCTTCAGCGTTGTAATCCATAAGCTTCAACGTCCTCTCCAAGAGCCAAAGCCGCTTCAACAATCCTTCCTTCCAAGTTTCGTGCCCGTAGCCACCACACTCGTCCCTGTCAAGGATCGTGATCGCAGCCAGCCAAGGTTCATAGTTGCGGTCACCCTTTTCATCCCATCAAAAACCTGGGGAGTTTTGTCCTTCTATCAACCCGTCATCGTCCTGATGTCATCACTAACGCCTGATGATGCTTACTCATGGGAGAGCCTAAAATACCCAAATCCCAATCATACGCGAAGGACATGCCTAGTAGAGACAGATCTAAGTAAATATCCTTAGACTAAATGTTTTATATCTATTAGGCATATCCAATAAACTTTAAAATATCTTAGTGTTGAGACGTGCAAATTCCTCAACACCGCTATTGTGTTGCCAGGCATCCTGCCTCAACATATCTTTTCCTCTTAGTGTTGAGGCGTGTAAATTCCTCAACACTCACTGCTGTGTTGCTACGCATGCTTCCTCAACACATTCTTCCTCTTGGTATTGAGACGTGAAAATTCCTCAACACCACTACTGTGTTGCTAGGCATGCTTCCTCAACACATTCTTCCTCTTTGTGTTGAGACGTGCAAATTCCTCAACACCACTACTGTGTTGTGATAGACGCATTTATGTGTCTATTTTGTTCTCAATGTTCTGTATTGTTAGACTCGATTAAGTACTTATTGTGTTATTTTGTGTTCTTGTAGGAAATTTTAGAAAAATAAGCCCTTGCAGCGAAATGGGCTCAAAAAGCAGTGTTTTACACCCTGGAGAAATGTACAGTAGGCACCCCAGAAATGCACCGGAAGCGTCCCAGAAATGTCCCGAAGGAACCCAGAAAAATTACTATTTCCACCCCAATTGATATTCGCACCCCAGCACTCTGGATAATGGGCACCTTCTTCAACAATTTGAATTTGTGTTTTTGGCGGGAAATGAAGTTTTCAATTGGCAGAATTTTGATTGTCAAAATGAATGGGTTAGAGTGCGATTCAATCGCTGAAAATTGGCAGAAAGATGTGATTTGGCATAAGGAACAAAGTTTGGGTGGTGGTTTCGATCAAATTTGGCTGGAATACGTGTTTTGATTCTCGAGTTCAAAACAGGGCAAGCATGCACTGGAGGATGATAATCACGCGTCATGGACGTGTTTTGATGATGTGGAATGGCTCGAGCATCACTTTGGGTCGTGAAGAATCGATTTGGAGCGTGGAGGGAGGAAGTTTACGCAAGAAATTCCAAGTTTGGTAAGAAAATATTCGGAAAATATTGTTATTCACTGCCCGCATAATGAAGAATTATATTGATTGGCGAGATTTGGAGCTGTTGTTGGGTATAAATAGGCTCTTTGGGTCTACTAGAGAGGGTGTCGAGAGTTTTTGGAGCTAGGGAGAGCTAGAGAAGACGAAATCAGAGTTTAACAAAACTCTGTTTCTGCTGCTGCATGAAGATGAACACGAAGAACAATAGACTGTAAGAGACCGTCGTTCTTCAACAGTGGAGTGTGGGTCGTAGTTTCCCAAAGACTACAACATTTCATATGTATCGTTCTTGTGTGACGCTTCCTGTGGGTCGCACATTAGTTGTTTACACCATTTTCTCTTTTTCTCATCATTTGTAAACCATTTTTGAGCCATAATAAATTATTTTGAGAGCATTTATACTATGATGAGCTAATTCCCTCGTAACCAAGGCAATGGAGGAAGCTATTCACGCAACATAAATGGGTAACTATTTCATTTAATTATATAATTCACCTAATCACTGCTTTTGCAGAGTTTTAAATTGTTTTAATGATTGTCTTAATTATTTGTTATTCAGTTTGATAGGTTATGCTTGGTTTAATCTCTTGATAATCTATGCTTAAGGTTTACAAATAATGTTTGAGAATCTGTATGATTGATAGTGAATTAAAGATAAAAGAGGACTTAAGAATTGAATAGAGTTTTGAAATATTTATCATTCAATTTTGCATAATAGTGGAATCTAGTGTCTTGGTTACCTCTCGCACCCATTGTTAATAATTTTGTATATAATTTTATTAAATCTTTAAATTTAATCTTCACAAGTCCGAGAGTTTGAACCTCATTACTACAACCCATGAAAAACCCTAAATCATTTTGGCGCCGCCGACGCGGATTTGTGTTTAGGTAGAATTTTTAGGTTTTTATTATTTTTTTTTTATTATTCCATTTGTTCTTTTTACGTCTCTTTGGTATGTCTTTGTATTACAGGTTTGAAGTTGGATACTAAAGACCTTGGAATCAAAGGTTAAAGCTAAAAGAGAAGGAAAAAAGACAAAGAAAAAAAAAAAAAAAGAGAGAGAATTATTTTTTATTATTTTGTAATTATTATTATTATTTTTTATTTTTATTTTATTTTTTTTTCTTTTCTTTGGACTGGACAATCGGGACATTATTTTTATTTATTTTTTTAAACCCTACGGAAGGGTACCCTTAAATACAAACTGTTTGCAGGGAAGGACGACGATTACTATATCGTCTCAGCCCCTCGGGTTCGTACATGACATAGGAGTCGTGGCCCAAGTCGACTTCAACGGTTCATCCCCCGTATGGTACGGGAGGTAAGTCCATCGAAACACTCGCGAATCTCCTGTAAGCGAGTTACTGTATTCCTTAAGGTGATTCATTGATTGAGGACGAATTTGGACTGTTTTTAAATTCCTAGTAAAGGGAAAGGCCTGGCCAATACAAGATAAGGGTTCGGATTTCATCACCGCTCCCTTCTTGCCCGCCTTAGGAAGACGAAACCTAACGCGAACCCAATCTTAAAATTTGATTAGAACGAGACCGATAGGGTAACGCGCTTATTAGGAAAAATTTTCGAAGGATATTGGTTACTTTCTTAAGCACACCTCGAGGTTCATGATGGTTTCTGTGAGTTGAATGCATGACTGCGCCGCCTTGTGATAGCGGTGAGGCCTTCGGTATCAAAGCTCCACTAAGATTCCCTCGCCTCTATTCAACTTACTTTGACTCGGATTGATTCCAGAGGGGTTTGCTCAAATTGGAACGAATTCCCTTTCAAAAGATAGAAGATGGTCTAGAAACAATCTAAGTGGAGCCATCATGCTTTTTGTTTGCTAGAATTTATAGTTTTGATTTGGTCGAGTCAGCCTTGTTTGTGATTGTGTAGAATTCCTCTGTAGTTTGTGTTTCCTCGGTGATGAATCCTTTTCAGGAGACGCCACCTGAGATGACGTTACGAGAATATATGAGTAGAAATTCTCATTATCAAGAGACGTCTTCGAAAATGACTCTTGCTGAATATATGCAAGGGAAACGACATTGGGATGTTCCAACGGTTAGCGATGAATCACCTCTAACGATCTACGAGAAGTATTATAAAAATAGACCGCCTAGTTTGGAACAAAGATTGAGAATTATTAAATGTCAAAAATTATATTATGATGATGAAGATAGTGCTGACGAAGAATCGGATATGTGTGGGAATAGTGATCTGGAATTTGTTACCCCAGTTGAGCCTTATAATGATTATATTATTTCTTGTTCAGATCCTAATAATTTTAAAAATTATTCACCTATTAAAAAGGACGAGGATTTGACTAGAGATACCCCCGTTTCAGACGATGTAGTATGTCTTGTTTACGAAACCAAGAAAGGTTTAGAGGAACCGGTTTATCCTGAGAATACTGTTTTAGAGTCATACGATTTAGAAACAATAGTCTTAGATGAACTCGTAGAGGTGAGTGAGGATGCACCGCAAGATTACAACTTAGAAGAATCAATTTCCCATTTTCAAGAATCTGGTGACCTACAAATTAGGGAAGTTGTGACTAGTCTATCTAGAGACACTGAAAACTCTAAGTTTAGGGGTGAGTATCATCCTCCATGTGCTTTAACTCTTAGTAAGGTCCCTCACTTGGGACTTGACATCAATGCCTCAACCATCTTACAAGATTATCTTCATACTCGTTTTCCAGAACCTAATGATATCCAACAAGAGTCTCAACTGTTAGAAACCCATCCTCTGGTTGATGTGGTTAACCCAGGCAATAATACCAAGATTGATTTTGTTTTCCCACCAAATAGTTTTCTTCCAAATGTGGGAACATATAGATTTCAAATGTGTCGAATATTAAGTTGTGAGACTAAACCTAAATGCCTTAGGAAATTAGAATCGACACATTTGCTTAAGAATGACCACTACTCTCACTGTGGTCAATTATGTAAGTCAAACCTGATTGACTTAGAGGATCCTCAGTTATTTAGGTTATTATTATTTTGTGATTCTAAGTTCTTATTTGAGTTTTTCCAGACTCTAGGACCTAATAATTTGGATCCAACCTATGAGGAAATGCATCCGAGGAAAATATTTTATTTATACCCTTTTATAGAACCTGAACCTGAACCACAATTAGATATAAATATCTTAATAAGGAAACTAGATAAGGGCATGTTATTCTTGTTCACTTTCTTGGGTTATTGTAGTTTCCTTTGGTCAGCTCTATTTCGTTTTGAAGACCCACAGTTATTTCGACTGTTACTTTATGGTTAGAGTTGACTAATCCTTTCCTAAGTCTGGCTGAAGACTTTAAACTTAGAACTTCTTGGGAGGTAACCCAATCTCATGCAACACGGTAATATCCTTCCTTAACTCTTTTTCTTCAAATGGTAACAGTTTCTCATTGTTCATGCTTTTAATTTCATCTTTAGAACATTGAGGACAATGTTAGATTTAAGTTTGGGGGTATGGGAGAAACTTTTTAGTTGCAATTAATAAACTCCTGAGCCTAGAAATTTTTGCCTATTAAGGTTTGCACTAACCAATCTAAGTGGATGGGAACATCTTGGTTATAGGAGTTGAGGAACCAATCTGATTAGATGGAAACATCTAGAAGAGTCTATTCATAAAAGCACAGAGCTCAGGTGTTAGAAATAACATGATAGTTTCACCATATCTCGTTGAGTCCTTTTCGCTTTCTATTTTTATTTTTATTTTATTTTAAGTGATTTGATGGGGCACACGATTCAAGTTGTTACCATTGCTAGGATGAAATAGAGTGATAAGAGACACCTCAAAAAAAAAAAAAAAATTGAGACCTGACCATTAGACCAAACGGAATAAAATTCAATAAAGTCGACCACTGGTACCCTTGTATATGCCAGTTGTGTTGACCTAGAGTTAGGATTATTGACCACTGGTTCCCTTGTATATGCCAGTACGTTGATATTAGTCAGACCGGTATCTCAGTCATTTAGGTTAGGCTCAACTTGGCAGAGGCCTTCAGACAGATATGGGAAACACCTTTCACTTTTCAACCATCTACATTTTTCTTTTTCCATCTTCTTGATCTTTTCATGTGATTAGTTTGACTCTGAGTATGATGTTCATAGTGAAACTATCTTAGTAGAGATCTGTCACTTATATGAATTTTAGTATGCTTGAGTGAAAACTCGTGTACAGCAATTGGAATTTCGCATCAGGGTTCTTCCTCCCATAAGCAATAAGTATGCCAACCAATGAGGTTCTTTAGTGCCTTCCAAGGTTCTGCGTAGATAGCTAGGGTCTGGAGTAAAGGTTTTGTGCGTAAACCTCTGGTAAACCTTCCCGAGATTAACTCGGTCACTATTTTATTTTGTAGTTTTGATTTGCTCGGGACTAGCAAATAATAAGTTTGAGGGTATTTGATAGACGCATTTATGTGTCTATTTTGTTCTCAATGTTCTGTATTGTTAGACTCGATTAAGTACTTCTTGTGTTATTTTGTGTTCTTGTAGGAAATTTTAGAGAAATAAGCCCTTGCGGCGAAATGGGCTCAAAAAGCAGTGTTTTACACCCCAGAGAAATGTACCGTAGGCACCCCAGAAATGCACCGGAAGCGTCCCAGAAATGTCCCGGAGGAACCCAGAAAAATTATTATTTCCACCCCAATTGATATTCGCACCCCAACACTCTGGATAAGGGGCACCTTCTTCAACAATTTGAATTTGTGTTTTTGGCGGGAAATGAAGTCTTCAACTGGCAGAATTTTGATTGTCAAAATGAATGGGTTAGAGTGCGATTCAATCGCTGAAAATTGGCAAAAAGATGTGATTTGGCATAAGGAACAAAGTTTGGGTGGTGGTTTTGATCAAATTTGGCTGGAATACGTGTTTTGATTCTCGAGTTCAAAACAGGGCAAGCATGCACTGGAGGATGATAATCACGCGTCATGGACGTGTTTTGATGATGTGGAATGGCTCTAGCATCACTTTGGGTCGTGAAGAATCGATTTGGAGCGTGGAGGGAGGAAGTTTACGCAAGAAATTCCAAGTTTGGTAAGAAAATATTCGGAAAATATTGTTATTCACTGCCCGCATAATGAAGAATTATATTGGAGTTATTGGCGAGATTTGGAGCTTTTGTTGGGTATAAATAGGCTCTTTGGGTCTACTAGAGAGGGTGTCGAGAGTTTTGGGAGCTAGGGAGAGCTAGAGAAGACGAAATCAGAGTTTAACAAAACTCTGTTTCTGCTGCTGCATGAAGATGAACACGAAGAACAATAGACTATAAGAGACTGTCCTTCTTCAACAGTGACAGCGACAGTGGAGTGTGGGTCGTAGTTTCCCAAAGACTACAGTATTTCATATGTATCGTTCTTGTGTGACGCTTCCTGTGGGTTGCACATTAGCTGTTTACACCATTTTCTCTTCTTCTCATCATTTGTAAACCATTTTTGGGCCGTAATAAATTATTTTGAGAGCATTTATACTATGATGTGCTGATTCCCTCGTAACCAAGGCAATGGAGGAAGCTATTCACGCAACATAAATGGGTAACTATTTCATTTAATTATATAATTCACCTAATCACTGCTTTTGCAGAGTTTTAAATTGTTTTAATGATTGTCTTAATTATTTGTTATTAAGTTCGATAGGTTATGCTTGGTTTAATCTCTTGATAATCTATGCTTAAGGTTTACAATAATGTTTGAGAATCTGTATGATTGATAGTGAATTAAAGATAAAAGAGGACTTAAGAATTGAATAGAGTTTTGAAATATTTATCATTCAATTTTGCATAATAGTGGAATCTAGTGTCTTGGTTACCTCTCGCACCCATTGTTAATAATTTTGTATATAATTTTATTAAATCTTTAAATTTAATCTTCACAAGTCCGAGAGTTTGAACCTCATTACTACAACCCATGAAAAACCCTAAATCATGTTGCTAGGCACGCTTCCTCAACACATTTTCCTCTTGGTGTTGAGACGTGCAAATTCCTCAACACCACTACTGTGTTGCTAGGCATGATTCCTCAACACATCATTCCTCTTGGTGTTGATACGTGAAAATTCCTCAACACCACTATTGTTTTGCCAGGCATGCTGCCTCAACACATCCTTTCTCTTAGTGTTGAGACGTGTAAATTCCTCAACACTCACTACTGTGTTGCAAGGCATACTTCCTTAACACATCCATCCTCTTAGTGTTGAGACGTGTAAAATCCTCAACACTCACTACTCTGTTGTCAGGTATACTTCCTCAATACATTATAGTGCTGACGGCTCCACCACCTCAACACTCATCTTAGCCGTTCAAATAGGCGCCATCTTAGCCGTTCAAAGCAGCGCCATCTGCATCATTCCAAGCCAAGCGTCATCTCCGCACGTTACTTTACCTAACTATCCAGCGCCTATTCCGCGGACCAAATTACAGTGCAATCTCTGCCGATCAGTAGACAAAACTCCAGAGCCAACACCAGCACCTTATGGCCAAGCTGGAATTACGCAGAGTCGTCGATACAAGGATCATAGATTCTTCATGCCTTCCGCCAAAGATTAGTCGAATTTCCCTGGCAATCTCTTCACGTCTTGCCCTTTCGATTCTACTCTTGTCTGTCACCATCTCATGCTTACCCCGCAACAATGCCACTATTACGTGCTAAGCAGGGGACTTAATGTTGATGGTTGTTTTTAGCTTAGGGTTAAAATCGTAAAACCTTGCATCTGATGTGATGTCACTCTGTAAGGAAATGGAGCCGTGAGTGTTAACCTCTCCACTAGCATATTTATTGAGTCTTTCAATATATTTACATGAAATTTATACAGACTGGCGCATGTAGCAACCATCCCAGACGTCTTGTAAATTTCGGCACCTTGCCTATATTCACTGAATATAAGTTCCTTTGAATGCATTCTATGCCATGTTCCCCGGCTGAACCCTTAATGTTGATATGGCATGACAATTTGTGTCCACTCGTAGCATAGTAGCACGAATTTCTAAATATCAAAGATAAGGTCTTTGCATAATGCATTCAATCAGAAAAC
The DNA here is from genome assembly GCF_003573695.1 of Papaver somniferum. Taxonomy (NCBI): domain Eukaryota; kingdom Viridiplantae; phylum Streptophyta; class Magnoliopsida; order Ranunculales; family Papaveraceae; genus Papaver; species Papaver somniferum. The sequence continues at coordinate 39,847,160 of NC_039363.1, forward strand.
ATGATGCTCTCTGACAATGGACTTAGAGATCTGTGTTTCAAAACATAGAATTCAATCAATTAATTTTGCGCCTTTCACAATATACCAGACCTTGCTTGTCGAAATTAAACCTAGGAAAACTAGGAAATTAATCCTCCATGGATTAGGAGGTGCAAAACCTTTACCCAAAATCAGAAAACAGGGAGCCGTAGCAGCAAAGGGAGGTGTGGCCATGCGTTATGCCAACTGGCGCCACTTTCCATTGGCCACGCCCCTTCCTAAATCGGCCCTATTTCCCTCGACCAGTCGTGTCGCCTCAAATTATCCACGCGCACATAAGTTGTGGCTGGGCCCATACTTGCCGGCCCCGCTTCCTATCGACCAATCAGGTCGCTCTAAAGCCGCCACACTGTCACCAGAAGTGTAGCCTCGCCTTATATTTGAACGACCCATTTTCTTGGCCAATCAAGTCGCTCTAAACTTTCCACCATACATTAAAGGCCAAACGCACCCTGTCACGCCATCATAATAACTGGCAATCCAAACACTCCCTGCCACAAAAACATATTGATCGGTATGCTAACTGTCGCGGTAACATGACAACATGCCACTTCGTGGCAACCTGCCATAAAATAGCGCCCTATGTGCTAACCTACCTCATGTTCGTGGCCAACGCCATAAAAAGCTTAAGGTTAGGGTTTTCGGGCCAAAAGCACGCCTATGCATTAACCAAAGACCTAATTTTCAGTTGTGCACAAATCATGTCACTTCGACCCCGCAAACATTCCACGAGCCGTGTGGGACCCGGGAATCCCTAGGGTTGGCGCCATATCATATCCACCCACGACAATCCCTACTCCAGTGGACGTTTCCACACTATGGCCTTGCCATAATTCCTTTGGCATAGTTATGGCGCCATTTGCACAAAAGTATCGCCATGCCGTGGCCGCATGCCACACGCACTAATTAGGGTTTCGACATGCCAAACCCTAATTTGGGCAAAGTTGCTACGCCAATCAAAGCCAAATAACGTTTCCAGAGCGATGGGATTGATGTGGCAACATGGCCAATGTTGTCACGCCACATGTGGGTCCAACACCACGGTGCCAAACCCTAGCATTGGCCATGCCGCCAAACCCTAACTTTGGCCACGGCGCCAAACCCTAGCCTTGGCCATGCCGCCAAGCCCTAACTTTGGCCACGGAGCCAAATCTTAGCTTTGGACATGCTACAACGCCACTGGCATGCCGCTATGCCACGACTACTAGCATGCCGCTATGCCATGGCTACGCCACTGGCATGCCACTAGCATACCGCTATGCCATGGATCCACCAGGCGCCACTATGCCAATGGCGCCACATTGCTATACAACAAGATGCGGCCATAATCAATAGCCATCCTTCCTCATGAGATGCAATCTCAGCCATCCAAGTTCGCCACCAAACTTACAGACTTGTGGTAAGTTTAAGGCGACCAGCTGCCTAAATCTAATGGTCATGGCTACGCCAGGCACCACTTGCACCACTGTGCCACTGGCATGCACGAGTCATGCCATATTGCCACTGGCGTATACCAAAACGGCACAGTGCCATTATCAGGCGCCAACACAAGGTAACCATAATCAACGGCTACCCTCCTTCATGAGATGTGATCTCAGCCATCGAAGTTATCCACCGAACTGACAAACCTGTGGCAAGTTTTAGGAGACCAGCCAAAATGATCCTAATAGCATTACATGCTATTTTCCTGCGGTAAGTCCCTTGACTTTGACTTGCCACACGTAGCGAAGCGCTACATGTTTTCCACGAAAACACTCGAGACATCAAACATGTCACAAACTAGGGGATGCTCATCAGGGTATTGGTCTGGCGGTTTACAGCGTGCGGCGTGCAATGCGCCCATTACAAGAAAGTGTCATGAAGTGGGACAATTAGTGGTGGTGAAAAGTAACGGTGTAAACAAATTTATTTCCTTCATCATGGAAGTATAATGTCTGACGGTTACACGAATTCATTTCCTTCATCATGGAAGCATAACGTATGACAGTTACATGTTTCCCTTTTCTTCCACCACTCAATCGTTTCCACTTCTAACGAGACCAAGGTACGTTTCAATATGAATTGTATAAATAGGTTTCACCTATTTTCACCAAACAATAAGTTTTGTTCGGAAACAACACAGTATCTAGAAATCACCACGTAACTTTCCATTCTGTTTGCCAGTTCTACTTTCAGATACAAGTCATAAACAATCACACCTTCAGAATCAGCTATTCTTGTCTCAATACTTTCTTCGCTTCCCTCCCTATACCAACCCTTCTCCTTCACTTTGTGACCGAAACAAGTCTGAAACGGCCATTTCTTGGTTTAGTCCAGACTTGTACAGACTGATCTCTCGAATCAAAAGTACTCCCGTGCAGTACATTGTTTAGGGTCTAGACTCGTTTCTCATCCACACACACGAATTTACCAAAACCGGCAGAAACAATTTTCACCTACAAACACTCCTTTATATAGTCTTCAAATCAGGGTTTGCAATCAATGTTATCTTGGTAAAAAAGTATTCAATATTCACCGTCAGATGAAAACCTTGTCAGACTCAAGCTAATATCGTTTAACCATTAGATTGAACTTAGCTTGTTACACACAAATGAAAAGTGATTTCATTTAGATACGAGTAACCGTACCTAAACGTGTGCACCTTTGTTGGCTCAATAATAGTTAACTAAAGTTATCCATATGAACACGTTCATATCAACCTTATTCATCCTAACCATAACTAGTTCAAATGAAACTAGTTCTAGAGTTTTTCAATTGTTTATGTTCTCATAGAAGTATACAAGACACAATTGAAGAAAATTTGATTCACTCGAATCGATTCAAGAACATCATAGCCACGGTTTGCAAAAGATTACATTACTTATATTATATAAAGGTATTAGTTCATGAAAAAATCGATTTTAGATCATAACCCACTCAAGTATGCAAACAGGTATGCATACCTAAGTAGCTGGACTTGGACTGTGTTCGCCAGTATGCAAACGGGTAAGCATACTGTCGTACAATTCCAAACTTCAGTTAAGTCCAGTATGCGTATATGTACGCATACAATAGTACCCAGACTTCAACTGACTTTTCCAGTACGCGTACAAGTAAGCATACTCTAGCTCCCGGACTTAACCTGACCTCGCCAGTACGCATACGGGTATGCATACCACATTCCGGTCTTGGACCAACACATATGCAAGTACGTATACTGTGCTTAAATACAATTATGGTTAAGTGTTCTAAACTCCCATTTAAATCATTGAAACATTCTTAGAAGACAACAATAGCCGTCTCACACAAACTATTAGCTTCGAAGCAATTTTCAAGTGAGCGAGTGATCAATATGAAACATTCCGAGTCTACATCAAATGAATGTCTCACGCAAATCATGTAAGATGTTACAAGGAGATTTTCACATGGTCATCTTTTAACTTTCGTCAAGAATATAAGATGAACTTGGCTAAAGAGAAAGCTTACAAACACATATTTCGAAAAATATGTAAGCGAGTTAAACTCAACTCGAAATATCAAATGTGTATGATCGAAGTCTATATAGCTATACGACTTTTGTCTCAAATAGGAGATAGAGTAGATAGACTTTTGAGTGATATATGAGTTCAAGTCTTCACGTACCTTTTGTTGATGAAGTTCCAAAAGCTCCCCTTAGTAGTTCCTCGTATTTGATCGATGAATGCCATGAAGTCTAATGCTCAACTACACTTTATATCCTAATCCGAGACTTAGCTATAAGTATACTAGAAGTCAAGACTTATAGTTTTGGCAACTAAACTTGACAACAAGCTTGAGATAGAAACACTTGCGAGTTCGATCGATTTGTGCTCTAACAATTCCCAAAATAACAACATGAGCGACGTCACTTTTACGAGAAAAGAAGGATTTCTTTGGACGTGAATTGTTAAAGTCCAAAATATCATCGAGTAAATCAATCAAAAGAGAACCTTTATGATTAATTTAAATGGGAACACTCAAAGAAAAATTACAGAGTAAATACAGTACTTTCACATAATAGTGGATCAGGGAAAGATCAATACTGCGGACTTTCTCAAAAAGTTCATTCTATCTTTCATAAATATTTGCATAAAGACATAATAGACTTAACTTTTGAGCATATATGAGATAATATTACAAACACACACACACACACACACACACACACACATATATATATATATATATATATATATATATGATACGACATTTGCAATATATAAAACCATTAAGATTAAATACTGCAAGATCAGCTTCCAAATAACTTAGAGTTTAAATAAATAAATCTATAAACATTGCAAGATGAAAACGTTGGAAATAGCTATGGGTAATCACAATATTTGCTATACCAAGCCCTAGTTATCCTTCTTAAACATAAGAATAAATTCTCATAAGAAGTTTCATATATATTAAGATTCAGACTTCTTTGATAACTTCATACTTCTCCATGACTCCATCATAAAAGGCATCGTTGATATCCTTTATTCTCTTGACCGTGGAAAATCCATGTTCATGAGTTAGAACATTCACCTTTCGATCAACAACGCGAGCAAGTTGCCTGGCCTTGATACATTCAGAGATAAGCTTCTTCTGGTTACGTATCAAGACCTTTTATTTTTCAAGGATTTTGGTCTGACCATCAATTAGATGATTTATTTGCAGTTGTAATTATGCAAATTCGACTTTGAGTCATTCTGATAATGATTTAAATCCTTGACAGACTCAGCAATCCAAGAGTTGTACTCCTTCCATGCAATCATCTTTTTCAAAACAAGTTCTTGAACCGAGCTACATCCTTTGATGTCTTCTTCCATATCAAGATCAATCACTTCATGAGATCTTGAAGAGTTATCCACATATTTTTTGAGATAGGGATGGAGACGAACAAATATATAAAGTATATATTCGTGAACAAGATAAATAAGGAAATACCCTTGTTATAGAAACCCTATATAAACTCTTAGGAATAAGAGTACACGGGAGTTTGTGAACCGTACAAGAAGAGTTAATGAATCAACCAGAATCCACAAAGGAAATAAAATATATATATATACATTTCAGTTATCTCATAGCTCGATAATTAGAAGTTTCAAGAGAAGAACCTCAAGTTAGTTCCAAGGATGAACTTACCTAGATTTAGATAACGGAGTGAGCCATGATCTCACTATATATATTGCGGGAAGAGTTGTGAATACCTCCTGAGATTTTGTGCCTTGTATTCCTTACCTTCCTTCGGTTACACCTTATTTCGGGAGATTCAGACATTGACTTTTTCGAAACCTCCATTAGAAGGATTTTTCTGTGGATTAAGTGTGGGACCTCTTGAGATAAACTTTAGAAACTAAGAGTCATGAGAATCCCATTTTTTAGACTTAGAACTGCCAGACATATTATCAATATAAATGGGAACATGGACATCAGTGGTGTAGAAAGTCACACCATTACGAGAGTCACTATTCCTGTAGAGTTTTCCATAGAAGTGACCTTGAAAAACTCTTTTATGAGACTTCTGGTTTTCTCCAGGAATGAAATCCATTGTAGTTGCCGTCAGACTATTTACTTCGTTGACTGCACAAAGAAGTAGATTTTGAAGATCGGTAATTTGTTTCTTCCTAGCAAAACAATGTAGAACATTATGGTTCTTTTTCCCGCAGAATGAACAGACTCGTAGATAAGAAAACTGTGGAGAATCCCATTTTCGATTTACAGCCTTTTCGGATATCAGCAAGTTACATAAATGTTTCTTACCAGATATTTCCTTAGGGGCAATTTTCTCCATGTATGGTAATACCACATGAGTATTAAAACTAGACACTGAAAAAGAATTACTTACTAAAACAGAGTTTTCCTTTTTCAAGGAGTTACATTGTTTCTGGGCTAACTGAAGAGATGCAACTAGTTTCTCTTTTTGACAACTATTCAAGTCTGATGAATGATCCTTGATTAATCATTCTTCTCTTATCGAGTCTTCTTTAAGAGAATTCTTCAAGAAAACTAATCTTTTCACGCTGTAGAGTAGTTTCTTGAACAAGGTTTTCGATATTGTTAGAAAAAGACTTAATAATGCAACAATGTTCTCGTTCTCTATCAAAAGACTTTTCAAGTTCATCAATGAGCTGAGCATATTTTTCTTCAAGATATCTAATTTTAGAATCTTGAAAATCAATAATCTCAGAAGAATTTTTTTAAGCTTCTGGTAAGTTCCAACTCAGATTCTGACATAGAGCCATCTGTCACTTTAGAGGAAATGTTATCAGAACCTGATAGCATAAGATTTTTACCTCAGGATTCGGAAGAATCATCCTTTGAGGTAAGGCCCCAGACATTTGGCATAATCAAAAACTTTGGATGACATGACAATGTACGTATGTTTGAGATAAACTTATGTCTACAGTAATCAGATTGCTACAAACACATACTTATGAGGTCTTAGCGTGTTTGCCTGCTCTGATACCAATTGAAAACCCGGGGGGTATAACAACCACACCCAATATTTTTTTCAACAATCTGTATAGACTAAACTCCAATATAATTCTTAGAGCACCAACTTAAAAATGAGACTCAATCAAGAAAGATATCAAAGAGTTTTATCTCTTTCTCAATACAATCAGTAAATCAACTGGACAGAAATCCGTGAGACTGATTGATATGAGAATAACTCGGACGGTACCAAAGACCAATGTCTGAGTGTCAATCAAGTCATATCCAACAAACAAGTTCGGATTTATCAACTATGATTGAACTACGCACAACCCGTGATATTTCAATTACATAAACAAATATAATGCAGAAAAGAAATAACACAGACACCGGAAATTTTGTTAACGAGGAAACTGCAAATGCAGAAAAACCCCGGGACGTAATCCACATTTGAACACCACACTGTATTAATCCGCTACGGACTCTAGCCTACTATAAGTTAACTTCGAACAGGAATGTAGTTGATCCCTAACCAAGTCTCGCACCGATTAAGGTACAATCGCGTTCCTTATGCCTCTTAAATCCCAGCAGGACTCTGCACACATGATTCCCTTAGCTGACTCACCCACAAATAAGAGTTGCTACGACCCAAAGTCGAAGACTTATAAACAAATCTGTCTCCCACAGATAAGTCTATTTTGGTTCTAGTTTTCGTCTTAAGATAAACCAAGGTGAACAGGAAACTCAACTAATAATCCGGTTTTATACTCTCGAAGAGCATCCTAGAAATATTAGTCACCTCACAATAACCTAACTGATTAACAGAAAAAGTTATTGCAGAATCACAAGAGTCTGAGACGAAAAATTATTGTGATTACTTTTTATATCTTACCTATCAGAGATAAATCTCGAGAAAATCTTAGAGAAGATTAAATTCAATACGATAGAAAAAGTAATATCAGAATACAGAACTACAGAGAAAATAGTTGGATCTGGCTTCATGAAATCTTAAAGTTGTTAACCTAATAATGGTTTTGGAAAACCCTAGGTTAATGGAGAATCGACTCTAGTTTGTAACTAGGACACACGAGAGTGTCAGGATTAGGTTTCCCAGATACTCTTTCAAATCAGGTTTGCTTATAATCAAAGCTAAGATAGCTTAGTAACAAAGAAATTGATACCCACCGTTAGATGAACTCCTGATTTAAGTTTCCGCTTAGAAAATAAGCAATCAATCTCCATTGTTAGATGGTATTAGCTTGATACACACAAATGAAATATACTTATATTTAGATATGGATGAACCGTACTTAAACGTGTATAACCGTTGGCTCAATAACAGTTAACAAAGTTAGCCATATGAACACTTATAGTTTAGCCATATTCATCTAACACTTCTAGATCAAATATGATGATCAATCAATCATGATAGATAATCAAATGAATCTAAATGTGCTTTAAGAGAGTTGTTCAAATGTTCAATATCTCATGAAATATCCATAAACAATTCGAAACATATTCGGTTTGGTTTGTAGTTGTACAAAGTACTTTTACAAGAACCAATTCATGAACATAATGCCAAGGTTTGCAAAAACAAGTTCGCATACCTTATTTCATTAAAGTTCTAGGGACTTTAGTTCGCAAACGAACCTGAGTTCATGAGTAGGAAAAGTCGTACTTGTCGATATTAGAACCTAACCACTGTGTTCGCAAACAGAGTACGCGAACCACAGTTCCAGACCTAACCAAGTCTAGTCGTTCGCAAACACTGTATGTAAACTACAGTTCCGTACCTTTGGCAGTTAAACCCATTCACAAACAAGAGTTCCGTATTTAAACTAGAATTTCACAGTTCGCATACAAGATATGCATATTGTGTTATATCCATCCATAGGTAGTAGTTCTAAAACTCTCATTTAATTGTTGAAACATCCTTGAAAGACAACACTGGTAGTCTTACACATACCACTAGCTTCAAGTAATTTTCAAGTGAATAATCGATCATACGAAACTTTCCAAGTTAACATCAAATTATTGTCTCACACAAATCATGTAAGATGTTCAAGGTAATTTTCACATGATCATCTTGACTTAATATTTAGTTTCAAAGAAATACATTGTCTACAACTAAACTCGTCAAGTAGATGATGAACTTAGCTAAAGATAAAAATCTTCTAACATGTATTTCAAGAAATATATAAACGAGATAAACTCGGCTCGAAATTTCAATTGGGTATAATATAAAAGTCTATACATCTATACGACTTAGTATCTTTAGAAGATGGAATAGAATAAAATTCCGAGTTATAGGTAAGTTTTAATCTCCACATATCTTTTGTTGATGAAATTCCTCTAAGATCTTCGATAGATCTTATTCTACAATTGGTGAACGCCGTGAAGTCTAATGCTCAACTACACACTTATATCCTAATCCGAGACATATCTATAAGTAGACTAGAAATCAAGTATATAGTTTTGATTAACTAAAGTTGACAAACAAGTTTGAGATAGCAACACTTACGAGTTCGACCGAGCAGTGCTCTAACAAAAGTTTCTCCCTTCTTAAGCCGAGGAGTAAACGAAGCAATAAGTTGAGCTGACCCAGGAATAAATCGTTGGATGTAATTTACCTTGCCCATAAAGCTCTGAAGATATTTCACATTGCGTGGAGGATGCATGGTGGTAATGCCTTTCGTCTTATCTGGGTCAACTTTGATCCCTTCTTCGGTGACTTGAAATCCTAGAAATTTTCCATAGGAAACACCAAATGCGCATTTCAGAGGATTCATCCTTAATTTGTATTCTTTGCATATTTCGAAGACCTATCTCAAGACATTTATATGGGATGCTCGAGTCATCGATTTAATAACCACGTCATCGACATAGTCCTCTACTTGCTTATGCATCATGTCATGAAATATCGCAGTCATGGCTCGTTGATAAGTGGCACCGACATTCTTCAATCCGAAAGGTATCACAGTGTAGTGAAATCAGTAGGAGTTCAGAATGCAGTCTTGTTAGCATCGTGTTCATACATCTTGATTTGATTGTAACCACTGTAACCATCCATAAATGAGAACATGCCATGGCCACTGGTTGAGTCGAAGAACATGTCAATGTTGGGTAAGGGGAAGTCGTCCTTCGGGCAACATTTGTTCAGGTTTCTGAAATCTATGCAGCATCTGATCTGACCATTCTTCTTATTGACGGGGACAACATTTTCCATCCACGTTGGATGTTGAATGGGTTTGATGAATCCCTCTTCCAGTAGTTTCTGAACCTCGACTTTGATTTGTTCCTCGAATTCATGTCTAAACTTCCTGGGCGGTTGATTGACGGGTTTAGAGCCAGGAGTGATATGTAGATGGTGAGTGTCTAATTTTTCATCCAAACCAGGCATTTCCTCGTACGTCCAAGCAAGGATATCGTGATACTCCTTTATCAGGCTTATCAATCCTTCACGTTCTTCTGATGACGGTGCAGAACTGATTAGGATTGGCCTAGGATTCTTCTCTGTTTCGATGTTGATTGTCTGAAGATCATCGGTGGTGGAGTCAGTGCCATCTTGTAGTTGACGTGGAGCATCCTGGATTTCTTCTTCTGGAGATTGTCCAATGTGACATGAATCTTCAGGGCGAGGATATTTTTCATGATTTCCCATGTTAATTGCTAATATCTGCGTCAGAGGTAGATGATCTTCCCTTCCGCATCATGTTTAGTTATAAAGTTAGACCCCTTCTTAGTACGTTCATGAGTCGAGACTTGATATTGATGACGCTTGAGCGGCTGAGCAGGTAGTTTGGAAGGTCTGAAATTATCTGTCGGGGATGATGACTTGTCAGCTTTCTTGATGTACATCCAACTTGGGAGCGGGGTACTATAGATCCTTCTTGGTGGTTCAGGGATGGCTTTTCGCGGTTCAAGGAACTCAGCATCGTAAATCGGAGCATAAGGAGATGATGAAGCTACAATGCAAACGATCTTGTTGTTGAGCAGAGCCTTCATTCATTGATGATATGTCGAAGGGACAACTTTGTTATCATGTAGCCACGGTCGTCCGAGTATCATATGATAGTCAGGTTCCTTCTCAATCACGTGAAATTTGACAGTTGATTGAATAGGTCCCACTTTCATATCTACATATGTGTACACGTATGTACATCTCTGGATTCCTTCAAAACCTGTCATCAGGATGGGATGATGAATGATATTGCTTTGTGGGACCTTGGATACTCTGAGAATATTAAGGGAAATAACATTGGTATAAGCACCTGTGTCGACAAGAGATCTCTTGAATTCATAGTCTTTGATAAAAGTATTCTCGAACAAGGCTCGGTTGTGTCCTTACTCCGCCATTGGTCTTCCTCAGTGAAAGTGATGTTGTTTATCGATAGACCAGACACCATGGATGTTTCCTCGACTGCTGGTGACGATGTAGTTAGTTTCACATCAGATGATATTTGGTTGAGTGTAACAGATGCGTTCATATGTTGTTCTCTAGAGAAATGAAGGTGTTCACATAAACTTTCGATCAGACATGTAGATTCTTGATCTACCGGATTCTCATAAGTAGTGAAACTGTTGGTTTGAGGATGGGTATCAGTGACGGAGTCTGGACGTTTTACCACTTCATCTCCCAAAATTCTTGTAAAAATCCACCACGCAGGTGAATTAGTTATCAATTGCTCCTTTCAGTCGATTCACATTTCTTGCTAAAATTTCTTGCCTCCGTGCTAGCTCGGCCAATGATGGAATTTCTCCATCAAACGCATCGATAGAGAGGAAAGAAGTAGTAAAATAGGAGTGACGACTATTACCAGAATTGTTCGAAGGAACATGAGGAGCGTTACCATTCGGAAGATTCTGGTCGTAATTTGGAGTAGTTGAATCATACCTAAGACCGACCATCTTTGACAAATTGGGATTGCAACCGAGAAATTAATCTACCACTGTGGTCACCAATCTGTTGATAAGTGAAAACGATTTGCTGGTTTTTTAGGAAAGTGGAGACTCAATCGTACGGGCGGAGACTCCTCGACCGAACAAATTTCCTAAACCTTTAGCAAATATATGCACTGCACGGGAGTGCTTTGAGTTCGAGAGATCAATCTGTAAGACTCCGGCCTAAACCAAGACAATGGACTTTCCAGAGTAAATTCAGTCACAAAGAGGGAGGAGGGTCGATCTGTAGGAGGGAAGCTGAGAAGTGTGTGAGATCAATGATGATCGAAGGATTGTGGATGTGTTGTAGACTTATGCAAGTTTTGGTGAAACATTAGTGAATTATGATAAGTTCGACCGAGTTCTGAGATAAGTTCTTCTTGTCCAATCGTGGATTGAGGAACTTATTTATATTGAAAGAGAAATAGACACATTGATCCCAGTAAGTGTGACGGTTGATGGAATGAAAGAGTGGGAAATCGTGGTTAAACCAGTTCCACGCCGTGCAGAGACTTGGTTGATTGTTCATCCACTACTTTACTAACTCCTTCAACTGCTTGCACGACTTACTCACATTTCTCATCGTGGATGTACACACGTGTCATAGGCCGCCAGACCAAAACCCTAGTGAATATCCCCCATGTGACATGATTGATGTCTCATGAATGTAGAGTCTGCATGGTAGACGTGTATTTAATTGGTCAATTATTGACTTGACCAGACATAAGTCTTAGTCTTGATGAGTCGAGCATAATGAACGAATATGGTATGCCCTGAGACTCATGGATTGAGCATAAGGTATCTGCTGAGACAAATGCATAGACGTTGACTCTTGGTAAATTGTGATATATCATTTTACCAGTTGAAGTAATAATGATACTCTGATGATTTGGATAGACAAAAATTGGTCTAATGAAATTGCTCGATCATGGACCTGTTGATAAAAAATGTTGTCGAGCACTCGATCTACCGTGTCATGAATTGTCGGATGACAAAGCGAGATTATAATGGTCGACTGACAAACCAAATATTGGTTGATGAACCAATGAAATATCAATAGTTGAATCATTTTGGAACTCTCGAATGTTGATAGTTGAATCAACATGAAGAATATTGATACTCGAATATTGATAGTTGGATCAACATGAGGAGTACTGCTCGGTCGAGATATTGATAGTTGAATCAATATTGCTAATGTGAGCAAATATTGCTAATTTGAGAAATTTCTCGATTCATGAATCATTGGTCAACGGGACCAAATACAATATTAATTAAAAATACTGGTAGCTGGACCAAATATTGTATAATTATTTAAAATATTTATTGCTAGATCAACATAAAATTATTGGTGCTTGAACCTGTTCAGAATTATGCTTTGCAGAGTATTAGGTTCGAAACCCTAATTTTTGATTGATGGTTGATCAATGGATGATTTACTAAAAATCGACCAATGAGTGAGAGAGGGACCGGCTACATGAGATGATGGGACGACCATGTACCGCCCGGGTGCTCGAATGAGCGTGCACTAAAGTCCTTTGTAGACCATATGGTGAAAAGATGATTAAATGCTCCTTTAATAATTATTAAAATAATGCTCATCTTAGCATTAGGTGGTAAAACCTAATTATGGAGAGAAGATGGGCCGACTAAGGGGTATGGAGTCGGCCCTTGGTGTTCGTTGGACCAGCTGATGGTCGATCGATCAAATTCCAAGTTGTTTGGAAAGAGTTTGAACCCAATATGAATTGTAGAAGATTAATTAGGTCAAAAGATCAAAAGAGTTGAAAACCGGCTTTTACAAGTCAAAGGGACGACCTTGGCCGACCAAGTTGGCCTGTGTCACCATGTTGCTCGCTTGTGGCTCAATCTTGAGAATTTTGATATTTTCTGACGCGCGTTCGAGCAATATTTTGGATTTTCAGAAAAGTTTGATCTTGACTGAAACTCTCAATTTTGCTTGAATGAGAAAGTGAGACTTTGCTCGTGCGACCAGTATTTTAAAAATATTAAAATAATGATATTTTAATATTTGTCGTGAGAAGCCCGGACGGTCGTGGGACCATTTGACTTTTTGGTTTTTTGGAGACTTGAGCAATATTGGAGAAATATGGAAACCAAGAGTTCGCTCAAACGAGGGAGTTTCATGAGATGAGAGAAGAAATAATAATAAACTAAGGAATTAGGGAAGCGTGGGACCGGCCACATCTATGGCATGGCCGGCCGGCCGATGGGCACGGTCCCTTGACGCACTTCCCTATTTTATATTATTATTTTTCATATTTGTGTGGATAAATATGGAGAAACTATGAGTTTTGCTCCAACGAGGAAGTTTGCTCAAACAAGGGATTTTTCAAGAAATGTGGATGTTGATGCATGAAAATAATCATCCCTTGAATAGGTGGCCCTTAACCTATTAAGGGTTCCTTCTAAGATAAGGAGACTAGGGGACTAGGCTTAACCCACTAAGGTGGGATAGTTTAGTTCATTTAAGACCATATTAAGGTGGTTGGGCTTCAGCCCAAGAGGAAAGCCGCTTAGGGTTTGGTATTAACTTAAGGAAAGGGTAATGGTAGTTTAGTAATATGTTAATCTTATGGACAATTATTCATAAGGTAGTCATTATAAAAGGGGAAAGAGGGTACACCTATGAGATCATCATTAATTCCCCATTACTTACCATAAACCCCTCTTCTCCTTGGGAGTACTTTCTGTGATTAGGGCTAGTTCCTCCTTCCCACGTTTCACTCATTAACATTGAGACCACAATGAGAGGTTCTTAGCCTCTTTTCCAGCATGATACTTCCAGGTGCGAGGTAGGAATTACCAGTGGGCGGAGTACCCCCAAATTCCGGATCATGTTTCGGTGGAAGACGTGAATGAAGAAAGTGATGAGGAGATACGCTTCCGAGCAGTAGTCGCTACGCCCATTGTGCAAGGAGCGGGAGCGTCTCAAGGAGCGGGAACGTCTCAAAAGAAAGGAGAAATGCTCAAAGAGAAAGCGGCAGCTGATCCAAGCGAGCAAGAGATCATCAAATACAATAAGAGTTAGACGCGTCTATTAAGAAACAGCAGGAGTTGCGTGGACGTCTGAAGCAGGCAAGGGAGCAGAACATGTCAACTAATAGAACGGCTAGCATGAAAATCACTATTCCGAGTATGACGGAAGACGCGATTTCAAAATACTTGGAAGCTAATTATCGAGTAAAAAAGCATGATGCTTATGATTCGTTGGAACCACCGTACTCCGTAGGAGTTGCCGATTACTTGTATCCGGAGGATTACACATCACCAAAGTTTAAAACATATGGAGGAAAAGGGAATGCGCAAGAGCATGTGAGTCGTTTTATATCAGCAATGAATGCGTATGCTCAAGCTGAAAGCCTCTGTATGAGAGAATTCCCTAAGTCACTCACAGATAACGCCTTTAGCTGGTATGATAAATTAAAACCCGGAAGTATTAGCTCATGGTCCGCCATGGTGCAACTCTTTCTGAAGAAATTCTACTCTGCACAAAGAAGAGTCACAACAATAGATTTGGGAAGATGTACCCAACGGGTAGGAGAAGAGATCTGCAAGTATATCACTCGCTTCCAAGATTTCACGCTAGAATGTCATGAAGACATCCCAGAAGAGCGTCTAACGGATATTTGCATCCGAGGAATAGATGCTTTTTTCAGCTGAACTTGACGAATTTCAAATTCCAAACCTTTGTAGAGGTTGAGGAGGATGCAGCCCGGATATCAGATTGTGCGGACGCTATGAACTCTGGAGTGAGCGTACATACTTGGAAACTACATTCTGTCAATGTCGCGTCCATACCTACTTTTAATGATCAAGGAAGTGACAGAGGGAAAGGAGGGGCTGCTTTCGGCTCATACCGCAGAGGACAATCCGACAAAAGAGGAGGAATAACAGATGGTGGAAAATCTAATCTGCCACCACCATTACCGTGCAGTAAGAACATATAATAGGACTTTTGGAACAATGGGTGGCGAACAAGGAAGAAACTCTACCACTCGTAGCTACAGAGCCTACCGTAACGGATAAGATGCACGAACGATACTGTCATTACCACAAGAGAGTTCATCATCTGACTATGGAATGTTTATCCTTACGATACATTGTGCAAAGAAAGCGATCCAGAGGCGATTTAGAGATAGGAGAGCACAGCATCAAGAGTGATCCGCTCCCTCAACAGCTGGTTATGCTGATTTCGCATGAGCCTACGGAAGGAGAAGATTGGAGGCCTTGGGAGGATGTGGAAGAAGAAAAAGCATGTGAGGCTTCTGAGACAACCATTTTTTCGGACAAGAAAGGAATTGCTAGAGAATTTTCCCAGACTGTATTGGCTCAGCAGTTCTTCGATTCATTAGGTTTCAGTGAGAACCAAATCCGTGAGGCATCCAAAGGTATCACAGCAACCGCATCCGGAAAGGCGTACAATCCAATACCCAAAGAAGCTATCACCTTTACGAATAAAGATATATGTTACTAGGGAGAGCACTTTCTCCCCTTATATCTGACAACGCTTATTAATAAACAACCCCTCAAGCGAGCTTTTATCGATGGCGGAGCTTCCCTCAACTTGATTTCACTACATACGTTGGAGTCTTTAGGAGTATCAAAAACAACGATTAAGATGTGTGAGACAACCGTGAGAGGATTTGGAGGACAGACTCAGACGGTAATTGGAATCCTGCATTTGATGATGAAGATCGGACCTATTAGAGCATTCACCCCCTTCGACGTGCTTGAGGACGATACTACCTTCCATGTCTTTCTCGGGCGAGGATGGCTCTTGAATCATAGGGTAGTAGCATCGATGTATCACCAATGTGTTAAGACGAATATTAGGGGAAAGCAATTCCGGATCCTAACTATGAGCAATCCATTCGGACCGGAATAAACTTACATGGAAAATGCAGTTTTCTATACGCAGCCAGACGTTTCTCAAGGAGAACAATCGGATCATCTAATACCCCTTTCAAAATTGGAAGAATTTCAGCCTGAGGAGCAAACAAAAGGAAAAACTAAGTCGGTCTTTAACCCATCACGAATGGGACCTGTCACGAATGGGACCTGTCACGATTGCGCTATGTCGTCGGTGGATGAAGAAATGGCGGAGGCAACCCCAATAATTGAATTTCCAAAGGAAGAGGTAGAATCTCCTATCTTAGAAGAAGATATGATAGAAAAATTTCCTAAAGAACAGATAAAAGTCGATCCAACTCTGGACGGGCTAGAAGAGATCAACCTTGGCTCGGAGGATGAACCATGTTGTGTACGCATCAGTGAGCATTTAAAAGGGAAAGAAAAGTTGCGGATGATTAAGCTACTCCGCGAATATCGAGATGTGTTCGCATTCACATATGATGAAATGCCTGGTCTAGACAGTAGTTTGATTGTGCACAACCTTAATGTCTCGCCCGAGTATAAGTCGGTCAAGCAACGAAAGCGTGATTTTTCGGAAAAATTGAATTGGTAATCAAGGAAGAGGTAGAAAAACAGTTAAAAGCCAAGTTCATTAAGCCGATCCAACACCCCGTGTGGCTAGCAAATATCGTACCAGTGGCAAAGAAGAATGGAAAAGTCTGGTGTTGTGTTGATTACCGAGATTTGAATCGGTCATGCCCTAAAGATGATTTTCCAGTACCAAATATATACATAATGGTGAATAATACGTGCAGATATGGTATGTTTTCTTTTATGGACGGGTTTAGCGGGTACAACCAAGTCATAATGTCCGCAGAAGATGCTCATAAAACATCTTTCCATACCCCATATGGTAATTTTTATTATAGTGTGATGATTTTTGGGTTGAAGAATACAGGCACGACTTATCAGCGAGCGATTATAGCCATGTTTCATGATACAATGCATCAAATCATGGAGGTTTACATAGATGACGTCGTGGTAAAATTCCGAGCACGAGAGGACCACCTGGATTATCTGAGGCGTGTTTTCAACAGATGTAGAAAGTATCACTCAAAGATGAATCCTCTCAAATGCGCTTTCGGAGTTACTTCTGGAGAATTCTTGGGATTCGTTGCTACAGACAAAGGAATACAAATCGATCCGGATAAATTTGAAGCAATAACCACTATGAGGTCACCAGCAAATGTGAAAGAACTTCAAACGTTTATAGATAGAGTGTCCTATGTCCGGAGATTTATCCTTGGATTGGCATAACTACTGTTTGTATTCACACCGTTGTTGAAGAAGAACAAGCAATTTGAATGGGGAGATGACCAAGAGCGAGCCTTTCATAAGCTGAAAGAATGTCTAATAGCGCACGAGTCTTACGACCACCCGTCGAATGTGAACCCCTTTATCTATATATGGCACTTACCAATGCAGCGACCAGAGCATTGGTGGATCAATATCTCAGCAATGATCAGTTGTTACAAATTCATTATATCAGTAGAGGGTTCAGGGACGCGGAATTCAGATACTCAAAAGCAGAACAAGCATGTTTGGCGCTCATATATGCTACACAGAAATTACGATCTCATTTGCTCGCTTATGAGACCATAGTGGTGGCAACTGCTAATCCAATCGCCTATCTAGCTACAAATCCAGTCTTATCCGGCAGAACAGCCCGCTGGTTGCTACAGTTATCTGAATTCGAGCTTAAGTATCAGCGGTCTAAAGGAGTACGTGTACAAGCTTTCGCAGACTAGTTAGCCGCGTTTCTGGGAATGGATATGACAGAAATAAGTGATGGCATACCTGTAGAAGTCGCAGAAGTTGAGGAAGAAGAACGCTGGTCAATATTTTTCGACAGATGATCATATGGTGCTTACGGAGGAGCAGGTATAGTGTTTGAAACCCCCAAAAGAGAGTTTTTATCATTTACCTTCAAGCTGGATTTTGAATGTAGCAATAATGTGGTAGAATATGAAGCATTGATTCTCGGTGAAAAGGCGAGGGTACCCAAATATAATACAAGATAAAACTTTTCCTACCTATAAGTCCTTTATCCGAAAGTGATTGTCTATGGACTGAGTCGAGACAATACAACTAATCGGCTCACACTTCGTGTGATCATCTATGGATACGAGATCGAGAAAATGCAACAACGAAGTATGTTTACTTGATACAAAGGTTCGGACTTAACCAAACACAATAGGATTGCTTATCAAGTAAATAGGAACTAACGTTTGTGTAATTTACTTTAATTATAATAAAACAATTATAATGCGGAAATATAAAGTAAATGACACAACAAGATTTTGTTAACGAGGAAACTGCAAATGCAGAAAAACCTCGGGACCTTGTCCAGAATTGAATACTCTCAGGATTAAGCCGCTACACAAAATTACACCTAACTTCGTATAGTTGAGACCAAGCAACTAAACCTATAGTTCACCTAGTTCCGTCTGTATTCCCACGCCTCCAACTTATAAATAAGTCATGTACTTGGAACAATTCCTTTGGTTCGTATTCCAAACAGTAAAGGAACAACAAATCTGTTTGGTATCAACTCTATTCAACCAAGTGATATAAGTCGGACAAAGGCTCTTCAGTTTATCTTAACATAAACTCCTTCGTCAGGTCCTTAGATCTATCTTATGTTCAATTACCGAAGTAATCATTTAAGATTAAGCCAACAAAACTCTTAATCCAAAGAATTGTGTTGATGCCGATCTACTCAATTAATTAATCCAATCTACCACAAGGATAAACCGATTATTAATTGGATCCTCTTTTACCAAAACAAGTATTGTGCACACCAAAGATTATAAACCCAAGTCAGATCTTCAATATGTTCTTTGTCTTCAAATCTTCTTAAATCTTCAATAAAAACCTGCACACAATCACTTGAACCTCTTGTAATCAATCACGCACAGAACGGAGTCTGTTAACAATGGATTATCACAAGATCGTCTTTAGAAATAACAACAGTATAAAGATCCCTATCAAAACTCTGAACTAGTTTGAGTGAATCTTATATCAGAAGAGAAGATCCTCAAGCATAAACAAATTAGGTGCAATCAGATTTCAACCACCGTTAGTCAATCAAATCAATCGAAAACAAAAGATAAACCGCAATTATATAGTTTCCCACCAACGTTACACGCTAGATCTTCTCAATCCCAAAGAAGACTTTAAACTGAGCGGTCGTAAGAGATTTCGACTAATTAGGTTACTCTCCTCTCCGAATAGGCGGCTACACCAGTAACAACAACAAAAGAGGAAGTCTGTTGTTACGAAGGATTAGTTTGCTAGAAAGGCAAACTTCAAGTAATTATAGACAATGAAGTTTGGGCACCAAGGAATTTCCAAAACCGAAAATATTCTCAAGATATTCATTAAAGCACAAATTCGGTTTTCATAATTCCTGGAAATGCTCTGTCCAAAAATAATGATCGAAATCTCTCGGAAAATCTAATTAGTAAATGCGCATTACTAATTCTTATATTTCCCTACAAAATGAAATTAATAACCTTAATTAAAAGACTCTTAACTTACTTATGTTTCGATCCTGGGATTTTCTTCCTTTAGCTATTAAGGAATAACTTTAAACAATTAAAGAAATAAACATTCATAGCACGTGTTCAAAGTATGTCGACATCCTTACTTTGTAAGTTCTCTTTCACACTTACAAACTTGAAACCGATTTGCCACACTTCCAAACAAGTTTAGAATTGGTTCATCTGACTTTCAAGAACTATGTGATTGATCAAACAAACATTCAATCACAATCATGGGTTTAACGGTTCTACCAAAACAAGTTTCGGTTCTACCTCCATGTGAGTACTGTGCATAGTCACACTATCTTTCCAAAAATTCGGTTGACTAGGTACTAGGATCGGTTCCCCACATATATATGGTATCTAACTTATATGTGTTGCACATGTCCGTAGGATCGGTTCCCCTTTCTGCTATAAACCTTGTTGCACCTCATACAAGGATCGGTTCCCCTTTGTGATGTATTGCACCTCTTACTAGGATCGGTTCCCCTTTCCCAAATTTGGTCAGACATAACAAAAACCCGATCATACCATCTCAGGTAATTACTTAAGATCGGTTTCACTAATAAAAGCCATACCAATACATAAGCCAGGTCTTTTTGAATAGTTCTACCAAGAAAACAAACAAGTTGTGAGTGGTTATACTCAATCACGCATATTGGTTGTTCATAAGATATGTAATGAATAACAAAACCAATAACACCTGGTAATTTCCTTTTCGGTTCACAAAAAAGTTTATGAACTTACTTCCTTAGAACACATGTAAAACATTGTTCCCTAGGATGAAATCCTCACCTCATACCCATACATAACCACAATAGCATTCAAATGATTATGGCGATGTCTTATCTACAAAGTTTAATGGTTAAGCAATAAACCTCGTATTGTATTCCTTAATACTATGTCTATCTAGAGTTAAAATATGCTTCGCAGTTATGTTTTCAATATGCACGACTTGAAAGATACGTTAGGGAATGAAACAGTTCAAGTCAAATATCACTAACCTCAAGTGGAAGGATGATTGTTGTCGTTGTAGCTCCTTGCTTCTTCACATCTTCAAGTCGCAATACTTGTAATGTCTCATATCCTAATAATTTCAAGCTAACCTATACGAAGTTGACTCTAGTACATAATCAAGCGACTCTTAACATGAGTTTTGATTCACTAAAATATGACAACCAAACTTTACATACCAACGCTTGGTGGGTTCAACCGAGCAATGCTCTAACACTCGGATTACACATGGCTGAAGAGCTTAATTTGGGAGCGATAGATATTAAAGGAGATTCTAAGTTAGTCACAAATCAAGTATCGGGTGACTTCCAAGTAAAAGAAGCGCACTTAGCTCCTTATCGAGCGGAGGCTCAAGAATTAATAACAAAAAGAGGAAGTACCGTTATTGATCATACTGGGAGGTATACTAACAAAAACTCTGATGCGTTAGCTACGTTAGCGGCGAAACTACAATTAAATGAATCGGATGAAGGAACAGTGGTAGTGATAAGAAGAGTATTACCAAGAACATGGAAAGAAGACACGGCGTTTGAACAAAAGGACGATTGGAGAACAGCGTATATTGAAGATTTAACCAAAGAAGCGGATGATCAATTATTGCCCGTTAAAGTGTTGAAACAATTTGTCATAGTCCGAGGAGCGCTATACTATCGAACGTCCGGAGGTGCCTTATCACGATGTGTGGGAAATACATAAGCGCAAGAGATACTGAATCGCGTCCATGAAGAATCTTGTGGACAGACAGGAGGAATCCAGTTGTATCGCCGATTGCAGAGGATGGGGGTATACTGGCCAAACATGGCAGTTCAAGCGGCGGTGATGCAGGACAAGTGTGAAGACTGTCTCCACAACAAACAGAGGTATGTAGCGTACAAATAGAGGATTGAAGACAACCTTACATAGACTTCCTCCAGCATAAACGCCTGCCTCTAGACAGACAAGACGCACTTGAAAAGAATGTCGGACGCTTCTTTATGGGTGAAGGAATCTTTTATAGAAAGAGTTATGGGGATAAGATACTGCATTGCTTGTCACAAGAAGAAGCAGAGATAGTCATGGCTACAACTCACAATGCGGAGCACAAAGGGATGAGGAAACTCTTCTTGCAATTATATGAAGGGGGGTTTTACTGGCCTACGATGGAATTTAATACAACCGAGCATGTGAAGAAGTGTCGGAAATGTCAAAGTCACGGATCACTAATCCGCGCACCACATACTCTATTACACAACGTCGTCACTTCATGGCCTTTTCATAGTTGGGGACTCGATATTGTTGGACTGATAAGCCCAACCTCATCTGGACGACATAAGTATATCATCACTGCAACCGAGTACTCCTCCAAATGGGTAGAAGCAATTCCGCTCCGAGATTATCCAGGTGCCACGATCGCCGCATTTATTAAAGAATACATCATATGTCGATTTGGCGTGCCCATGGTAATCCGCTCATATAACGGAACTTCTTTCGTCAACCAGACTGTTAGGGAATTATTAGATCAATATGGAATAAAGTTCCATACTTTGACTGTCTATTACCCGCAGGGAATGGACAAGCAGAAGCGACTAATAAAACGCTGTTAAGAATATTGGGCTGCCCGGTACATGATCACCATAGGAGTTGGCATGAGCAGTTACCCCTTGCACTATAGGCATATCGCATTTCAAAGAGAAGTTCAATTGGTGCCTCTCCTTATTCCTTAGTATATGGAGAAGATGCAATATTACCAGGGAGATTGTTATTCTCTCTGCACGAGTAGCCATGGCCGGCCTCACTACTCCGGACGAAGTTAGCCGACTGGCTCACCTTGATACCTTGGAGGAATGACGAGCCAAAGCTGAGCGATTTGCGTACAAGTATAGGCAAAGGACGGCAAGATATTATAACCAGAAGGTAAAAGAATGTACTTTCTGTATAAATGACGTAGTCATGAAGATCGCCCCACACGTACAACGAAATGAAAAGGCAGGAAAGTTTGCTTCGAACTGGAAAGGCCCCTACATGATTAGCGAAGCAGCAGAAAGCGGATATTATTACTTGAAGCGGATGAATGGATCACGAATCAATACCCCTATCAATGGTAAATGGCTTAAAACTTATTATGCATGAGTAACTATATGTATGACCGGATGGCTGAATAATAATAATACGATTGTCGCTATCTCTATCTTAAATATACACCACTCTTAATAGCTACAGAAATATCTAGGTTCCTTGCATGACCAAATGAAGTGCACCAATATCCAACGAAATGTCTAGGTTCCATGCATGACCCAATGAAGTGCACCAATAGCCACAAAAATGGCTAGGTTCCGCGCATGACCAAATGAAGTGCACCAATAGCCAAAGAAATGGCTAGGTTCCGTGCATGACCCAATTAAGTGCACCAATAGCCACATAAATATCTAGGTTCCGTGAATGACCCAATGAAGTGCACCAATAGCCACAGAAATGGCTAGGTTCCGTGCATGACCCAATAAAGTGCACCAATAGACACAAAAATGGCTAAGTTCCGTGCATGACCCAATGAAGTGCACCAATAGCCACAAAAATATCTAGGTTTCGTGTATGTCTTAATGAAATGTACCAATAGCCACAGAGATGGCTAGGTTCTGTGCATGACCCAATGAAGTGCACCAACAGCCACAGAAACGGCAGGGTCCCATGTATGACCAATAAAACATACCAATAGTTACAGAGCTAGCTGAGTCATGCATCCGAAACATATTAAGATTTCGAAGAATAACCATAGACATGACACCAAATTAAGATTTTAACCTTGATAAACTCAAGTGATGATTACATTCAAAATGTGAAACAGAGAAAATGCAAGCATAGAACGAACATAATCCTACAGAAACATTGGTGCTTCCTAAAAATGACATAACTGTTATATTCATAAAGCACTCGGAGTGATACATAAAGCGGACGAGACAAAACATTCCATCAAGTCAGAGAACTGAAGATAATACTGAGGTTGCACGTCTCAGCTTGCCGCGTGCAACATCCAAATTGTTTTCTCTATGCTCCATGCAGGCACGAGCATTAAAAAATACTTCGAATGCTTCTTCTGAAGCCATGACACTATCTATTGAAGAGTCAATCCGGCAAACACTCAAGCGGTCCACATACGAATCCATTGCAGTAAGGTATTGTGTTTGGCTCACCTCGAACAACTCTTCACACTCGCGGACAAGTCGAGTATTTCCGATAACAATAGCTTATAATAGTTCAATATTTTGTTTTCTAAGAGACAAACATAAAGCATTAATCTCTTCTTTCATAGTTATTGATCATTTCTTATCCAAGAACCTTTAGGCTATATAAAAGGAAGGAAGCCTTCTCACGATGACTCAAAAAAATGATATATATATATATATATAAGGTGTGGATGAGGAAAAACGAGCCGCCGGTTTTTTGGGAAAGTGAAGAGTCGAGCGTGCTGTCGAGAGTCCTCAGCCGGGCAAAATGTTAATCCTCACACAGATGCACCTCTGCAAAGGGGGTGCTTAGATTCGGGAAATCAATCTGTATGACTCCGTCCTAAACCAAGACAATGGTCGTTCCAGAGTCAATCCGGCCGCAAAGAGAGAGATGTAGGAGGGAAGCTGAGAGTTGTGTGGGATCAGTAATGATCAAGGATTGTGGGTGTGTTGAAGGTTTCTGCAATATTGCTGAACTGCTGAAGTTGAGTCATGTGAATAAATTTATATCGAGTTGTTGACGGATAATGATGATAATCGACGATTAATGATATCCTGATTTCCTCGATTTAGACTTATTTATATTGCAAGAATGATGTACCACTGATCCCTGTAAGTGTGACGGTTTCTTGAGTGAAAGAGTGAGAAAGTGGGATATCGTGGTAAAGTCAGTTCCATGTCGTGCGGAGACTTGACTGATCGTGCACCCATTACTTTGCTAACTCTTTCAACCGTTTACACGACTTACACACATTTCTCGTTGTGGATAAATCCACGTGTCGTAGACCACCAGACCAAAACTCTAAGTGATATCCCCCCATTTGTGACGTGATTGATATTTCACGAATCGTGTCTGCAAGGCAGACGTGTATTAGTTGGTCAGTTGTTGACTGATTTAGACTGTGAGTCTAGTTTTGTTGAATCGAGCATAAGTGGTGAATGCTCAGTAATTCATGGATTGAACATGTAGTTCTCTAAGATGTCAATGAATTACTGACTAGAGCGACTGAGCAAGTATTTCTCAACTCGACGAATTGCTGAATATTGAGAGTTTGTCGAGCAATTGAGCAAGTATTGCTCAATTCGATGAATTTGATAATTTTGGCGTGCAACTGAGCAAGTGTTGCTCAATTCAACAAAATACTGAATATTGATAATTTGACGTGCAATTGAGAAAGTGTTGCTCAATTCGACAAACTACTAATGAATTACTGAACATTGATGGTTGGATCAATATTCAAGCAACTGAGCAAGTATTACTCAATTCGACGAATTATTTACTGGTGCCGTGACCCAATAAAATATTAATCAAAAATATTGGTGAACTATAGAATATTATTAATTTAGATGTTGATTGCTGAATCAACATTATTTTGTGTTTGAACTTGCTCAGAATGGTGATTCGTGGAGCGTTTGTTCGAAACCCTAATTTTATCAATCCTTCATCAATTGGTGAATTGTTGAAAATTGGTCATGAGTGAGGAGGGACCGAAAACATGGAATGATGAGCGTCCATGAGTGCCCAGTGCTCGAGTGAGCACGCACCAGGGTTCTTAGTTTTAGAGTTGGTGAAAAAAACGATGATTAAATGCAGGATTCATTATTTATTGAAATATTACTGGATTCAGCATTAGGTGATAAAACCTAGGTATGAGAGATGAGGACCGACCAAGAGAGCTTGGGACCGTCTCTTGGTGATCACGGGACCAGTTGTTGGTCATTTGGAGAATCCCCCAGTTGGTTGGTGAGAGTTCGGGCCCAGTATGAGCAATTGAGCAAATTAGGTCAGAATTATGAAAACGTGTGGGACCGGCCTTGTGCAAGCCCTAGGAATGACCCTGGTCGGTCATGAAGGCGTGCACGTGTTGCCGTTGTGTCTGTGTTTCCATACTGAGGGTTTCAGTATTTTCTGATGCGCGTTCGAGCAATATCGTGAATTTTCAGAAGAGTTTCATCTTGACTGAGAATTCTCGATTTTTGTTAGAATGAGCATGTATGCTCAATTCATCAATATTTTGAAAACATTAAAATAAAAGTGTTTTAATATTTAAAATTTCCGTGATAGGCTATCCAGTCATGCGACTATGTTGGCTTTTGGTTTTTCGTGATTTGAGCAATATTTGAGAAAATATGGAGAAATCATGAATTTTGCTCAAACCCGGGAGTTTCATGAATTGAGGAAAGTAATAATTATGCAAGATTAGGGATTGCAAGGTGTGGGACCGACCATCGCTAGGGCATGGCCGTCCGGCTAGGTTGTTCGGTCCCACGCACCTTTCCCTATTTTATTATTTTTCATGAATCCTTGAAGTTATGGAGAATCTATGAGTTTTTGTTGAAACGGAGGAGTTTCGTGAGATTAGGGAATAATAATTATGAAACCTAAGGATTGTGAGGTGTGGGACCGATCACGGCTCGGGCATGGACGGCCGGCTGGGTTGCCCGGTCCCGCACACCTCTCCTTATTTTATAATATTATTTCGTGAATCCACGAAGTTATGGAGAATTCACGGGTTTTGCAAAAACAAGGAAAGTTGCTAAAACCAAGGAGTTTTCGTTAGTTCACGAAATAACAAAAAATAAGGAAAATAATGGGAGAGGCACGGACCGACCATGGCTAGGGCACGACCAGCCGGCCAGCTGGTGGGCCGGCCTTGGGCGCCTCTTATTATTTTATTATTATTTATTGTTTTCTCCTGTTTTGCGAAGGATTCCTCATTATTTCATATTTGGACACTCGTTCGTGCATCCGGGTGCTCAGTCGTGCATCATTGTCGAGTACACTCGCACTATTTTTGTGGGGCTTACTTTGTGATGGTCCAGATGCCCGGTTGTTGAGTATTTATTACCAATCTATGAATTCAGTGGAGAATAATTCATGAAACTGAGTAATAAAAATGAATAGTTGTTCATTATTAATTCTCAGGATCAGTTGTGGATTCGACTACGAATTCAGAATAATAAAACAAGCATTACCATCCTATGGGATCGTGGATTCGACCATAGAATTGGAGTAATTAAGATTATCTATTACCATTTCATGAGATCATTGAATTCGATCATGAAATCGGAGTAATGAGATAGCACAGTTGTTTTATTATCATTCTATGAGATCAAGTCGTGGATTCGATCATAGAATCGGAGCAGTTGTTATTGCCATTCCATGGGATCAGGCCGTGGATTCGTCCATGGAATAGGAGCAATAATAGATTATTTTGGGAATTCAGTAGTGAATGTCACGGCAGGATTAATCTATTGCACAAAAGATATTAGCCAGTTAAAGCGTCAAATCTATTCTGAATAGTGCATAGTCAGGGAGTCACGGTGTTGTTTATGACCTGAAGGCGTTAGTTATCTTAATCTACGGAGAACCGCCTAAATCTATGCACAGTCTCTCCACATAATCAGGGAACGGTGAGTGTCACCGACGTCCTGAAGGAGTCCGCCGCCCAACTATTCTTTTATGTGGAGGTGGGTCTCTCTCATGCAGTCAGGGAACAGTGAGTGTCACCGACGTCCTGAAGGCGTTAAGCTCCCAATCTACGGAGAACCGCCCAATTACGTTATTCTGCACAGAGGTCACGATGAGATGCCAGGGATCAAAACCCTCAGCTAGTGGAGGATTTTCGAAAACATACTCATCGTGGCTTCGTAAAATATGAATCGTTGCATGCCTGAAAGCCGTGTCGAAAACATGCCTCATGATTTTTCGGTTTTTCCCTTTGTTGAAAATCCACCATCAAAATTAAGTCCCCTGCTTAGTGATGAAGATTCATGTTTCGCATTAATGCATTAAATGGTGGTTTTCAATCGATGAGATCAGTGGTTGAACTCAGTCTACAAAGGTAGTTTCAGAATCCTCGATTTATCCCAATGATGTCATGTACGAGAAAATGCACATGTGAGGACCCTGATAGTAAGATAGAGTGTCATCTCATGATCATGGAAAGATGAGGTACTGCTGATTTGAGCGTTGAAAAGTCTAGTTATGGTCGGTTTAGGATTTACGGGCCCAAGTCCAAAAAAGGAAACTCATGTTTTATTAGGTTTTGGAAACAAATTCGATATAAAATGTAATAACCCTAATAATAATTCTTATTATTTGACCGACCAGCTCTCACTCTTTTCATCACCTTCACGAGTTCAGCAACAACAGGGAGGAGGAAGAAAAATTCACGCCAGCACCGCCGTCGTCCGATCACCGTCCGACAGAATTCCGGCCGGCGCCGACAGGTGAGTCCATCCGATTTTTTTTTTCTTTTTTTTTGTTGTTAGTTTTATGATTCATGAGTTGTTCATAAAACGAGAAATCCCCTAGTTGCATGCATGCGTAGAATTTATGAAGGATTTTTAGAAAACGTATGTATATGCACGTTTGTTCTTTAGTTGAAGGAACGAGCAAAATTCCCTAACATGAAGAGATGCATAAAATTTTGAATAGACATGGTCTAGTTGCAGTAGCAAAAGTTTTGTTTATTAGGTTTCATGAAAATCCAAGTTTGTTTTTGAAAGCATGAACTTTGTAAATACTTTTAGGAAAGTAGGTTTGTTCGTAAAAAGTAATAAATAACGATCCTTAGGGTTAAAGGAATTTCGAAAAGACTTGGAGTTCATGATGAAAATTTGTTTGAGAATTTTTGAAATTTTATTCAGACTTTACAAAATAGGAAAGACCCTCGTTTCATAGGTGAATGCTCGATTGAGCAAAGTTAACTCACGTAAAAAGTTTTTTTTTTTTATATGCTTACGTGAGTTTTTTTTTTTTTTGATAAAATAAAATCAAACAGTGATTTTGAGTAACTGTTGAAGATGAACAATTGTGTTTCATGATTTTATGATATATGTTTTATGGTATAAAATCATGAGATGTTCACAAGAAAAGTTTATGTGAATTGTTCATGGTTTCGTGAAAAGTCAGTGTTGACTCCCAAATGATAATTTTTTTGCTCGGATTTGCAGGTTTGAAAGAACAAGCAAGTTTTGGGGTTTTACGCTGTTATCACTAAGTTCGTGAAATCGTAAATAGGTAAGAGTTGAAGATTACCATTTTTGTAAACGTCGATATGAGCATCATAATTGTCTTGTTGCTTCAATTATGTTGATGAAATTTGTGTATGGATGTCACAACAACTTTTCGAAAATGGCTCAGTCTCGTAGCGCTTCTGAGATGATATTTCTTCGAGAGAGGATGTTTCCACAGATGCCTCATCCAGAGGTGATGGTTCCTCCAGAAATGATGATTCTGAGATTTCCAAGGAGAAAGAGGGAAGTCCCAAGACTAAGAACATTCCAACTGCTGAGGATAAGTTCTTTACGTATCTATATAGACTTGAAAAGCGTCCCTTAGGCTCCTCGTTTCGGTTGTTATTAAATCCCAGGAGCACTACTCAGAATAAATTGGTATCTCCTCAAGTAGTAATCCGGTTTTGTTTGCAAGGAAAACACTTTTCGACTTCTCATGTGGAGTTCAAGATTTCATGAATGCCCCTGATGCATTTCTCTAGATGGGCAAGACACATGTTGGGTCATAGCCGTGTTAGGACCATATTAGATAGTGCCCAGGTAACACGAGCCATTCAAGCTGCTGGAGATTTAATCATCAACCATGATATACCAGGTATGGTAGCCTTGATCTCCCGTTGGTGTGTTCCTACTCACACGTTTATATGCAGATGGGGAGAATTCACCATTACTTTAGAAGATGTAGTTGCTTTGTTGCACCTTCCAATTACTGGTAATTTCCCTGAAGATATTTCATCAGAGTAGAAGGAGATATCTAACATATTAGAGGCCAAGATGCACGAATTCAATGAGTCACCCGCATCCTGCTATGCTCAATGGTTATCACATTGGTGGCCGAGAGATAGAATTCCTGAAGAACCGGTTGATGGCGCTTTAACAAATGTTGCTTTCTTATGCTTGTGGATCTCCAGGGATACCTTTCAATATTGTGGACACTTGCTGAAGCTG
This sequence comes from Papaver somniferum, assembly GCF_003573695.1. Taxonomy (NCBI): domain Eukaryota; kingdom Viridiplantae; phylum Streptophyta; class Magnoliopsida; order Ranunculales; family Papaveraceae; genus Papaver; species Papaver somniferum. The sequence continues at coordinate 39,877,218 of NC_039363.1, forward strand.
TTTGTGATTCGCTTTGCCATAAATATGGCCAAAGGTGAGAAAATTCCTATTTGCAGTCTATTCTTGGGTTCATTGTTCGCCAATTTAGACTCTTTAGTTATAGACTCCAGTATTTATGATGGCTTCGAAAGTCGAGACATATCTCAATACCATGTTTCTCCAAGCATTGATGTGGGAACATCTCGAGAGTTACACCCCAATTCCCCGTAGCATTTTGCAAGGACCCAAGGTCGACACTCGTCACTCCTTCCTTGAGAAAAATAACGCCAGGATCATGCGCTGGTCTATAAAGAAACCAAAATATAAAATATGCATTACTGACGTTTTGGACATTAAGTCTGAGTTCAACTTTCGCCCCTGGGTGTCGGTTCCTTCTCTCTTCTCGCAATTGATCACTTTCAATACTGTTGAAGAGAATATCATGCTGAGTATTGGTGCTAGTCTGAGCGGAGGAGAGAGATCTTTTGTCTCGAGTTGTACTCCTGGTTTCTTGATATCAATAATGAATGGAGAATTCCAGGTAGAAGAATACAACATTGATAGAGCAGCTAGACAGATGGGTCTTGATCAGTGTATTCCGGGTCATCGGAAAAATAAGCCAGATATTGAGTACCTGAAGGCTCACTTAGACTGCGCACATGTGGAAGGAAACGATTATTTGTTTCCATGTTCTGACCGAGATACTTTCGTAACCCCTAGTTACATAGACTTTTGGCGTCAGCAACTTGAGCGTGTGTATCAGTTTGCAGCGGATGTTCAGTCCCCAATTCGAGAATTCCCTTCCTTTGACATGATTTCTGATCGATCCAGGCTGAGATACCTTTCCAGTGGCGACAAGAGGAAGACATCTCCAAATGCGACACAAGTAAGTTCCTTATTTGTGATTTTAGCCAAAGTATATCAATCACACTTTTAATTGTACTGTTGACCTTGTGATAGGATGGTCGTGTTGTGAGACCTCGAATTGATGTAAACTCTCCAAACCTTCAATAAAGTCCTCAAGGAGGAGAAGGCAGGAGCAGGGCATCTCATAGGATGATACCGAACAATATACAATCCCCTGCCGCTTCTTTGGTGAGTTGTTAGCGCCTTTCTTTGCCATTGTGACTTTCTCGTCCGTATAATTAGGATCCTGAAAGAATATTGTTAATTCGTTCCAGAATTTTGCTCCATCGGTTATTGATGGTCTTCGTTTTGCTCCTGGTCGAATAATTCAGGGATCCAGCACTGAGGAAGTCGACGTAAGTATTCCCTTTCCGCACTAATCGTTGTAACATGCCTTTGGATGAATTACTGATGATTTTTGTTGATGTATTCAGGAGGAAATAATTGTAGACAAGCAGCATATTGATGAAGCACACTCTTCTTTGGGTCATGGAGATATGGAGAGTTCCCAAAATCCCGAACTGAATGAAGATAACGGAGATTCCAACACCGTCGAGCCTTCAAATGGTTTAGAAACTCCCCTAGTAAGTATACCTCCTGTGACCTCTTCATAGATATATGATATTTATGATTTATGAATGAATGAGTGAAATTCCATGCGAGTATACGAGTAATTTTTCCGAAATACGCCACTAGGAAATTTCAGACTTCAGCTTTTAGTAAAAACACCGTAGAATCCTCGTTTGGAGCCGGATTTTCGATGTATGCATATGTATCTTCAATACCAAGAAATTTCCAAGCTTTATATAAGAATCTTCTTGATTTTTGAGCATATTTAGGGTCTGAAGAAGGCGAAACCGTAAACTTCCAGGAGATTTTCAGAGCTTTTCCAGATTGCATGTCGTCCAATGTTTTGGCCACATCTCCTTGCTCTTTCATCCGATCGTTATGAAATTTTGACATGTTGTATAGGACTTCCATGTGAAGATAATGGTATATGACCCAACCTCAAATTCCTTACCAATTGCTCCCAGTTCGTCGTTTAATACAGGGCAGTGTAGAATCTCTTCAGATGAGCTTGTTTGAAAACGCGTTTCATGGATTCTACACCATTTGATCATGTTTTGGGTGAAAAATAAGGAACTTAGATGATGTTAATTCACTTAAATTCTGAATTTTATGGTTTCCTTTGACTTTCCTGCTCTAATCTCATGTAATCTTCGTATTAGGTACCAAATACCGAAGTTGAGAATAACGGAACCAATGTTGAAGATTCGAGCAATGTGGTGAATCAAAGCAGTAACATTACCAACTCTCCACCTCCAGGTTATGAGAATATCATTGTTGAAGCCGTAGAGGAAACTGAGACTACAGCTGCTATTGAAACCGAGCAAAGAACAGAAGAGACTGTCCCAGAAGAAGATGTTGTAATGACAATGGAGGATGCTCCAGTAGTTGATAATCGTGTAGTAATACACGAGTATCCCAATGCAGGGATTGTTTGTGAGCCTCCATTTGGTGCTTAACTCCCGTATCATGTGTATGTTGGTGGATTCAGCGTTCCTACTGGGTATGCCGACATGTATGAGAAATTGTGGAAAATGTATGGTCATATTGTTGTTGCCAAGGATCCTGATCGTAGATACTTCTTTACAATTCAATTGGGAAACATATTGCGTGTTATAGATGACATACGAACCAGGGCCAGAAGTATTGTTACTCGAGATGTACTCTTTGATTGGGAGTACAATTTGGAGAATTCTGAGAGACTTGGCTTTAACTTGAAGTGGCTTCGTCAGAATATCAACATTATCAAGGATGCAGTAGTGAAGAACATCCCTTTTACTAGTAATGTTGTGATGGAGAAAATGACCAAGATTGTTGAGCTGACCAAAAAGCTGGAGTTGGAGAGAGCGGCTTTGCAAGTCTTGGAGAATGCTGAGAAGCAGAAATCATACTTCGATGGCTTCCTTTAGTTTTCTTCCGATAATCTCCGAACATTGAATTTCGGAGAGATGTGAGGTTTTATTTTTGTTTTGAATTTTTGATTGGTTTTGAATTCGTGAGTGACTGAGGATTTTCTTTTGAATTTTGGATTTGATAGAGACTTTTTCTTAAATAAAGAACTTTGATAAATTACTGAATTCAAATACTGGATGCAAGTATTGCAAACGTTTTGGAGGAATTGAAAATACATGTGAAAGAAAATCCTAAAATCAAACCAAATATTTCTGTGTCTGGCAGGGAATGCCTGAATTGCCGAATACCTCAGACATAAAAATCTTTGAGCCAATTCTCATGAATTACTGGTATGGTCCTGCCATCCATGTTGATTAGCTTGTAGTATCCTCTGATTATCGATCTTGCAACCATAAAAGGTCCTTCCCAATTGGAGCTCCTTGCAGAATGGAGATCACGTTTAGCTGCCTTAAGAACTAAATCTCCTTCCTGGAATTTGTTAGGCTTGGTTGTACGCGCCTTGAATATCTTCTGCTGATTTGGGATTCCCCGATCAGTGGAGTTCCATGGTTGTGGTACATGTGGACACTCGCACAGAGGGAAGCATCTAGGATACTGTTTATCAAACTCGGCCATTATTCTGGAGATGACCGTGTTGGTGGAATGCTGAATTTTGAGAGGTTCTGCATCTAACCACTTAGTGAAGTATTGCTGAGGTGAAACTAGCCACTCATAACGTTTGGTGATGGTTAGGTTTTGAGCAGAACTGAGTCCCGGGACTAGGGTATCATATTTGAAAGTTGCTAATATGGAATTATGAGGGGGAATAAGACTTGCCTGCGTGTGGAATCTCCTGATAAATTCATGTGCGCTTTCTTCAGGATTTTGTGTGAGTCCTATCAAGGCTTGGACTTTCTCCAAATGCTCGAAAGGTTGATCATCTTCCGAGTCAGAACTTTCTTTGACGGAGAATTGTGCAACTGAAGATGAAGATACCGCAGCAACTCTTTCATCATGAATCCATGCTCTCCCCAAAACCATTTCATATCACAGATCCTCTTTAATTATGAAGAATTTAGTTTTGGTCCAGGTTGAATTATTTCTTATGTTGAGAATGATGTAACCATAAGCCTCCTTGGAGGTTCCCTTATGGTCTCGGATTGAGATAGGGGCATGAGTTGCCTCTTGTCGAGTAAGACCAACGGCTCTGAGGGTTTTCAAAGGTATAATGTTAACATCAGTGCCAACATCGACCAATACTCGTTTGAATTCATTTCCATTGAGATGCACCATAGTGAGAAGTCCCCAGTCGTACATCTCTTTGTCCGTCACTGGCGGTTTAGGGAATGTCTCCTGAATTGTCGGCCTTTTGCCTGACACAATATGGTTCAGTGCAGCAAACATATCTTCTCTTTGAGCCTTTGACAAGTACAACAACTCGCAGACGTGCTCAATTAAGGATTGAACTGCTTCCTTGACTGGCAGCTCGGAGAGTGCAAATGTTCTGATTGGGAGAGGATTTTTGTGCACTCCTTCAGTCCCCAGTTCTCCTGAGTCGGCCTTCTCTTTGAAAATGCGCTTCAAACTTCTGCAATCACTTGTTGGATGACTGGTATACCTATGGAAATGACAGTAGTATGCATTTTCCATTTGTTCCACAGTTGGTTCCTTTTTGACAGGAGGTAGTTTGATTGCACCATCTTGGATCCAGACTTCTAATAGTTCGATCACTTCTTCAATGGGAAAAGGTAAGTCAGGAACTTCTTGATCATTCAGCTGAGGTTGTGTATTTCTAGTCTGGTTGTCCTTTCTTGGAACTTTCGTAGGGTGAGACGTCGGAGAAGCATTCTTATGTTGTTGTGCCTCGGATTTTATCTTGCTCCCTTCAGCAACATTCATGGAAGATTTAACGTTGTACTGCTTGTTGATCAGACGCCGGGCAGTGCTACTTCGATTGTCTTTCGATTCCTCTACTTTGACAGTTTTCCTTCTTTCTAGCAATGCGGGAGCAGTAGTCGTTGATCGCTTGGCCGCTTCATGAAGTTCTGAAAAGGTCTAAAAGCGAAGATTTTCCAGCAAAGCTCTGTAAACTGGGATCACCCCATTGATGCACAAGTCCACCAGTTGTTGTTCAGTAACGTTTGGATCATGACAATCCAAAGCTTCAACCCTGAACCTCTTCACATAGTCATTCGGATTTTCGGTAGTTTTCTGGAACAAAGAAGTACTTTATGTAGAAAGCATTAATCATTTCTCCCCAATTAGCTATGCTTCCTGGTGCAATGTTGTTGTACCAAGTATGTCTCGACCCGTCAGGGATTTTGAAAACTCCTTCAAACGGACGACATGGTTGTGTTCATGTTCTCCTAATACTTCCAGGAACCGAGAAACGTGTTCTCGAGCATTCCCCGTTCCATTGTAGAGTGTGAACGTTGGAGAAGTGTATCCCTTTTGGATAGGAATCCTTTGTGTGTCTGCAGGGTACGAAGGCTGATGACGGTGCACAGTCATTGTTTGAGCCCTTCCTCGATTCTCCATAAAATGTTCCAAGTATTCACAGGTGATGAAACCAACGGGTTCCGCAGCTTTGTGGGCCTCGTCATCGTCGTGGACTGGAATAACTTCAGGATCTGTGCTTGGAGACGTTTCCTTGTCTTTCCCTTTCTCTTGAGTTTTGTCTGACATCTTGTCAGTAAGAGTTTTGAGGTAGTTGCATAGCTCCTTCTGAGTAGCAGCCATATCAGTTTGATTTTTGGCGAGAACTTCTTGGACTTTCATGAGATCAGCTACGGTAGGTGGATTCTCCCTGACTTCCTCAAGACGTCGGCCGAAGAGAGGTTGATTTTCGTTGTTGGTGTGAGGAGGAGTATTATCACCACTATTGCTGTAAGCAGGAATGGTTTCTGGAATACCACCGTTGTTGCTAGTGCTAGCGATGTTCGCGTTAGGATTTGTAACTGAACCTGACCTAAGATAAACCATTTTGCGAAAATGTGAGATTGCAACCGAGAGATTAATCTCTCACTGTGGTCGCCAATCTATGGATGGGAAAAAACGAGCCGCCGGTTTTTTGGGAAAGTGAAGAGTCGAGCGTGCTGTCGAGACTCCTCAACTGGGAAAAAATGTTAATCCTCACACAGATGCACCGCTACAAAGGGGGTGGTTAGATTCGGGAAATCAGTCTGTGTGACTCCGTCCTAAACCAAGACAATGGCCGTTCCAGAGTCAATTCGGTCGCAAAGAGGGAGATGGGTTGATCTGTAGGAGGGAAGCTGAGAGCTGTGTGGGATCAGTGATGATCAAGGATTGTGGGTGTGTTGTAGGTTTCTGCAATATTGTTGAACTGCTGAAGTTGAGTTATGTGAATAAATTTATATCGAGTTGTTGACGGATAATGATGATAATCGATGATTGATGATATCTTGATGTCCTCGATTTAGACTTATTTATATTGCAAGAATGATGTACCAATGATCCCTGTAAGTGTGACGGTTTCTTGAGTGAAAGAGTGGGAAAGTGGGAGATCGTGGTAAAGTCAGTTCCATGTCGTGCGGAGACTTGACTGATCGTGCACCCACTACTTTGCTAACTCTTTCAACCGTTTACAATACTTACACACATTTCTCGTTGTGGATGAATCCACGTGCCGTAGACCGCCAGAACAAAACCCTAAATGATATCCCACCATTTGTGACGTGATTGATATTTCATGAATCATGGAGTCTTCAAGGCAGACGTGTATTAGTTAGTCAGTTGTTGACTGATTTAGACTGTGAGTTTAGTTTTGTTGAATCGAGCATAAGTGGTGAATGCTCAGTGATTCATGGATTGAACATGTAGTTCTCTGAGATGTCAATGAATTACTGACTAGAGCGACTGAGCAAGTATTGCTCAACTCGACGAATTGCTGAATATTGAGAGTTTGTCGAGAAATTGAGCAAATATTGCTCAATTCGACGAATTTGATAATTTTGGCGTGCAACTGAGCAAGTGCTGCTCAATTCAACAAAATACTGAATATTGATAATTTGACGTGCAATTGAGAAAGTGTTGCTCAATTTGACAACTACTAATGAATTACTGAACATTGATGGTTGGATCAATATTCGAGCAACTGAGCAAGTATTGCTCAATTCGACGAATTATTTACTGGTGCCGTGACCCAATAAAATATTAATCAAAAATATTGGTGAATTATCGAATATTATTAATTTAGATGTTGATTGATGAATCAACATTATTTTGTGTTTGAACTTGCTCAGAATGGTGATTCGTGGAGCGTTTGTTCGAAACCCTAATTTTATCAATCCTTCATCAATTGGTGAATTGCTGAAAATTGGTCATGAGTGAGGAGGGACCGACCACATGGAATGATGAGAATCCATGGGTGCCCAGTGCTCGAGTGAGCACGCACCAGGGTTCTTAGTTTGAGAGTTGGTGAAAAAAAACGATGATTAAATGCAGGATTCATTATTTATTGAAATATTACTGGATTCAGCATTAGGTGATAAAACATAGGTATGAGAGATGAGGACCGACCAAGAGAGATTGGGACCGTCTCTTGGTGATCACGGGACCAGTTGTTGGTCATTTGGAGAATCCCCCAGTTGGTTGGAGAGAGTTCGGGCCCAGTATGAGCAATTGAGCAAATTAGGTCAGAATTATGAAAACGTGTGGGACCGGCCTTGTGAAAGCCCTAGGAATGACCCTGGTCGGTCATCAACGCGTGCACGTGTTGCCATGGTGTCCGTGTTTCCATACTGAGGGTTTCAGTATTTTCTGATCCGCGTTCGAGCAATATCGTAAATTTTCAGAAGAGTTTCATGTTGACTGAGAATTCTCGATTTTTGTTGGAATGAGCATGTATGCTCAATTCATCAATATTTTGAAGATATTAAAATAAAAGTGTTTTAATATTTAAAATTGTCGTGAGAGGCTAGCCAGTCGTGTGACTATGTTGGCTTTTGGTTTTTCGTGATTTGAGCGATATTTGAGAAAAAATCATGAATTTTGCTCAAACCCAGGAGTTTCATGAATTGAGGAAAATAATAATTATGCAAGATTAGGGATTGCAAGGTGTGTGACCGACCATGGCTAGGGCATGGCCGGGCGGCTAGGTTTTCCGATCCCACGCACCTTTCCCTATTTTATTATTTTTCATGAATCCTTGAAGTTATGGAGAATCCTTGAAGTTATGGAGAATCCATGGGTTTTTGTTGAAACGGAGGAGTTTCGTGAGATTAGGGAATAATAATTATGAAAGCTAAGGATTGTGAGGTGTGGGACCGACCACGGCTCGGGCATGGACGGCCGTCTGGGTTGCCCGGTCCCGCACACCTCTCCTTATTTTATAATATTATTTCGTGAATCCACGAAGTTATGGAGAATTCACGGGTTTTGCAAAAACAAGGAAAGTTGCTAAAACCAAGGAGTTTTTATGAGTTCACGAAATAACAAAAAATAAGAAAAATAATGGGAGAGGCACAGACCGACCATGGCTAGGGCACGGCCGGCCGGCCGGCTGGTTGGCCCGACCTTGGGCGCCTCCTATTATTTTATTAATATTTATTGTTTTCTCCTGTTTTGCGAAGGATTCCTCATTATTTCATATTTTTGGACACTCGTTCGTGCATCCGGGTGCTCAGTCGTGCATCATTATCGAGTACACTCGCACCATTTTTGTGGGGCTTACTCAGTGATGGTCCAGATGCCCGGTTGTTGAGTATTTATAACCAATCTATGAATTCAGTGGAGAATAATTCATGAAACTGAGTAATAAAAATGAATAGTTGTTCATTATTAATTCGCAGGATCAGCTATGGATTCGACTACGAATTCAAAATAATAAAACAAGCATTACCATCCTACGGGATCGTGGATTTGACCATAGAATCGGAGTAATTAATATTATCTATTACCATTTCATGAGATCAGTGGATTCGATCATGATATCAAAGTAATGAGATAGCACAGTTGTTTTATTGTCATTCTATGAAATCAAGCCGTGGATTCGATCATAGAATCAGAGCAATTGTTATTGCCATTCCATGGGATCAGGCCGTGGATTCGTCCATGGAATAGGAGCAATAATATACTATTCTGGGAATTCAGTAGTGAATGTCACGGCAGGATTAATCATTGCAGAAAAGATATTATCCAGTTAAAGCGTCACATCTATTCTGAATGGTGCATAGTCAGGGAGTCACGGTGTTGTTTACGATCTGAAGGCGTTAGTGCTCTCAATCTACGGAGAACCGCCTGAATCTATGCACATTCTCTCCATATAATCATGGAACGGTGAGTGTCACCGACGTCCTGAAGGCGTCCGCCGCCCAACTATTCTTTTATGTGGAGGTGGGTCTCTCTCATGCAGTCAGGGAACAGTGAGTGTCACCAACGTCATAAAGGCGTTAAGCTCCCAATCTACGGAGAACCGCCCAATTACGTTATTCTGCACAGAGGTCACTATGAGATGCCAGGGGTCAAAACGCTTAGCTAGTGGAGGCTTTTCGAAAACATACTCATCATGGCTTCGTAAAATATGAATCGTCGCATGCCTGAAAGCCGTGTCGAAAACATGCCTCATGATTTTACCGTTTTTCCCTTTGTTGAAAATCCACCATCAACATAAGGCAACACATGAAACGCCCTGTGAACTTCAATAAGAGCCGCTTCAATAGATCTTACCCTACGATCCGCCTCCATACATCGAAAATGAGTAATTAGGCATTGCTCACGACAATGTCCATGATACTCAAAGAAGCGTTATATTAGGCAATCCACCTTCACTTTGACTCTTCATTACAAGATGATCCGCCGCCACCAACTGTTCATGCAAATACGAATTCTCGATCTAAAAAGTATCGTGCGCAAGACACCTTACCCGCAAGAGGCGATTTAGATATTTTACATCCAGAACTAACCTTACACGATTAGCCATGATATAAAGAACTTAAGGAATATTTACTGAGATTAACCAAAACAACCCCCATATATATAAACAGATAACACAACTCCCAAGACAATATACGAATCCCAAAAAAACACACAGACAAATGGTAATAATCTGCTTAGGAGCACTCAGTTATAAGCGAACGACAGTAAGAAATGTCTTCGTCTAGATCCTGCATCATCAACTGCGCTTCACCATATTGAGTAGTGGAATCGGCGTAAGCACTGCGTACCTCTTCTAGCACCTGATGAATCTTGTGCATAACATCGTCAGAAGCACGGGCTTTTTAAGCTATGTTTAGCATCTCTTCATGCTCTTCATAAACTTTGCGTGCCTTATCTAGAGCAATCAATCGGTGAGTCTGCAGCAGTCCAACTTCATCCTTCAAAACCAACAAACGCGCTAGTTCTGCTTTCATATCGGTAGAACAAATGAGAGCAGAAACAGCACACAGAGTCAAAACACCCCCCCGAAGATTAGGACCCGCCTGTTGAGTGATAAAAGCACGACACTCGGCCATCGCTTGCTCAATATCAGTAGTCATAATTATCGATTCTTGAAATAATCGTTCATCTTTGTTCCAAGCAGCTATAGTATCATCCAGTGCGTGTTGTACGACCAGAGTCAGGCGTCCAGATGTCTGCGACCTCTGAGCCATCGAATATGTCTCATACTTCTCATCAAACCGCGCAAGCGTAGCTACTATATTCGTCATCCTATCTTCTCTAAGCATCTCCACCTCAGTTTTTACCAACAACAGGCGAGTTAGCTCATGATCCTTTTCATAAGGAACACTAGTATTGGCACAGGGGCCAAAGTCAAAGTATAACCATGTAGACGATGATCCATCCGCTGCAAAAATAGAGTTAACAACTGAAAGGAAAGCGAAATACTGAAAGAAGTTTGAAAAATACTAACTAAGGAAATTCCACTTACCCCTACTTATAGAAACACATAGTAATACCACTTTAATTACCATCCAACCATAATAATAAATGCACGTAATTAAATAATAAAATATATCTTGCAAAAAAAAGCAAACCATTGAAATTCCCAGTTCAAACAAAACAAAGCAAAGAAATTATTGTTCAAAACCATTATCAGAAAATACCAAAGCAACCAGCTCTGCCCTCTTCTTGGTTAGACTCCCATTGACCTCCTCAGCAGCATCCCGGGCGATCTTCAACTCCTCGGTAGCTCGACCAACATCCGCTATCAATTGGTCATATGTCGCTTTCTTGACATTGGCAACATTAGGCAAACACTTTTATTACTGATCCAACTCATCAATATCACGAGGCAATGTGGTCCGCGCGTTGTGGCTCGCCTTCGCCAGATCCAATAGGTTTTTAAGCCAGTGAATGGGGAATCGAATAACTAGATAAGTTTGGATGGTGGCTTTCCATTTCCTCAAGATCACTGGATCAACTGGGGTTTCCTCCGCCAGAGAGAGACCATCCGCTATGACAAGAAAATCCTCGTTAGCCACGATCAAATAATTGATAGGAATTTCTTCATGAACACACATATGGCCGAATTTCTCCACTATGTGCCGATAAGTGTCTGCCTTAGGCGAATAGACCCAAAACCCATGTACCAATGCGTAGCGGTTATCCATAACAGCCTCCGCTACGGAAATAATACGAGGATATCGGAACCGAGGATCCTCCGGAGTATCCATTAGTTCAATATCAGCATCCACACTACAAGAAACCTTAGGAGTCGGCTTGGAAGACTTTTTCCGCTTATCATTGGCACCCCCCCGACTCGCAACCCTTGACCTATTGGCTCGAGCCACTCCCCTTACCATGGGCACCATCTCGCTTTTCCATATTCTGAATAAAGGAAAAATAGACATAAGCAGAAATACTTCAAAAAAAATAAAAAAATGTGCATAGTATATACCAAATCGGAAAGAGGAAGAGAATTGATAGGAGAATGAACCGGTCGTCGAGAGGAAGAAGAAGAGCTTGACACAGTCGGATCGGAGTGATCTAATGAGAGATGAAAGCAAAAGAGAAGAGAAAATAAAATAACGTTATCAAAAGAATATAGGAAGTGGAGGCGTATATATAGACCATCAAATGCATTTAATAATCATAACAGAAACATCTTAACTGGCATGTGTCGATACCTTAAAATTAACAAGAAAGAGCATAGTACACTTACGAGATTTAGAAGGAGAAGAACTCTGATCTTTGGCGCTGCCTTTCGGATCACTGCCTTTTTGGGAATAATCGTGAACAGAATGATCCGAATCAGACTCGCCCTCTAACATGTCGGAAGGAGCATGAAAAGGATGGTTGGGATCTTGAACCGTTTTTATAATTAGAGGGTGAGTGGATTGGAGGACCATACGGGGAAAAAGTACTTCAGGGACACTTTGACTAACTGATCGACCTAGTTGGCATTCCACGCGCTCGATAAAGGTACTTGCGGACGATGACCCCATTTTTGGATCCTGCGAGGAAAACGGAGGGGAAACATTAGCAGTATGAATGGAAGGTAATTGAGGAATAGGTAGCAAGCCAGTATCTCGCTTCATCTTCTTAGCCAGCCGATCAGCCCTCCACTCGTTAAGAGGCAGGTTAATGTACTCTTCAAAGAGGAGGCCCCTAGGCTTACAACCAATAGGTGGAGAGTTCTAAAAGAATGTGACAAACAAATACAAAAGAGACTAAAATATGATTCAGCCGAAAATAATAGAGGAAAAGAAAAGAGGGATACCTTAACGGGAGGAGACACAATCGGGGGAATATCCAAGGGTTTCACTGGATGAGGACGCCTTCTTTTCTTAGAGCTTGAGGGAGGAGGTAAAGCACTACCTTTACCGCCTTCTTGAGAAGACTCATCATTCGGAAGAGGATCCCATATGATAACAAGCGGGCGAAGAGGGAGACCTTTGTTGCTTGAGGACAGCTTGTACTTCCTGGAAATCTCTGCATTCAATTTTACGCGACCTGAGGCAGGCATCTCTTTGAAGTCATCCTTAGTTAAAGCTAATGGAGCATATGGTTCTTTGAGGAGAAGGTTCAACACACTCCGGTTAACGCTATTGCGGTACCCAAGCCACTCAATGGTGGCACTAACTTGTCGATGGGATTGAGGTTGGTAGAAATCAAAATAGCATTGGTGATCACTCATCCTAAAGCCGCTCTTGAAAACAAAGCGATCAAAACTCTTTCGGATTTCTCTATCTTCCTCTATCGAGGAAGAAAGAGGTGGGTCATAAGGGACTCCTTGATCGAAACCTAGCTGACGAGCCACACGAATGGTATATGTTTCAGATGAGAACTTTCCGCCGTAGAAACCAGGAAGACGGACGGGTAAAGTAGAAATAATGATGTAAAAGTCATCAGCGGAAGGCCTCTCCATGGAGGTCATCCTCCTTTGAGATTGAATAATAAAATTATAATGAAGAGAACCGATACAACCATCTTGATAGGTGATAGGATTGAAATCAGCACCCTTATCCATGTAATCTTTGAACTTCTCCTTGGGTAGGAAACCCTTCTTGTGATAAAGAGTCATCCGAGGATGGGACTCAGGAACCGTAACAAGACGCTTAGAACCGTTCTCCTGAACGACCTCTTGATGAGAGAGAGCAAGAGGATTCAGCTGAGGAGGCCTGTATTTAGGAAAGCGCTCCCAAGCCCATGCTTGAATAAAATTGTCAGGAAGGAAAGTTTCAACCTCATGGGACCCATCCACAGGACGAATATCACGTGCCAGCAAATCCAAGAGGTGATACAAACCACCTAATAACATAGGAGCAAGCGGGAATGATACGCCACGAGACATCAATACGGTCATGGGGATAAGATCATTCTTAATGGTATCCCGGGGGACTGTACTCGAATACATCATGACATAGCCAAAAGAGGAGGAAGGCTGCCAACTCCGCCCTATCCGTTTCCTCCTCCCGAGGAGGGACACCCTCGCGAGGGCCGGAAAGTAAAGGAGCCCAATATTTAATCCAACAGGATAAAGAGGATCGGCTTGCTCGGATTTCGATTTCTGTCCGCTCTTTACCTCTCTTACACCATCAGATTCTTCAACATTAGATGGCTTTGGCCGAGCAACTTTTATGGAGGATGCCATAAGTTTTGAGGAAGATGGAGCCTTGACGGGAGAATCACGGGAAGCAGACGCAGTAGTTTTTCCCTTCCTTTTATCTATCGGGCCTTCTATTTCGATCGAGGCCTCAGATTTAATATCTTCTGGCAGTTGGTACGTTATGGAGTTTGCTTTGGCTTTGAGCAAACGATCACGAAGTTCTATGTCGCTCTCATTTAAAGACTTGTTAAGGCAATAACTGTCGAAAACTATGTCACCATGAATGGGTAAGCCGGTAAGTGCCACTATGTCTTCTAGGATGGGGGTTTCTTCGCCCCAAGAGAATAGAAACGTTTGAGGATCGATTCCCCTGAGCGCGCATATACGGTTTATGCTATCGTGATCCCGCCGGACATACCTGAACTTCGAAGCCTCTAAAGCCGCTTTTATACCTAAAAAATGAACGATTCTCGCATTATCTGGATTAGAACAAATATAATCTACCCACGGATCCCAAGCAGGATGAGACTCAGCGGACGAACGTAGGTTGATCAAAGGGAAAACGTAATCCCCCCTATGAACTGCCAAACGAGGTGCATCCTCAAAGGAAGGTATAAGAGGCGACTCTGCTTGAGGACGGATAAGCCATCCCTCAGACCCAGACAGGGAAAACAGATGAGGATCTAACATGCGCGCAACCCAGACGTCGTCAGATGGAAAAATGATAGTACCATCATCCGTAGCGGGTGGTCGTAGTTGATCTTTAAGCTGAGGACTACTCCTTATTTTTTCGATTGTGTATGATTCTAACCTGGGGGCTCGTCGCGGATAGGCGATTCGTTAAATATGGTGAATAAAAGAAGAAAAGAAGAGAGAGAAAGGAATTCAGCGAAAGGTGATAATCAAGGAGCGAGGACCTCTCTATTTATAGGGAGGTAAAAGAAGGAGCGGTTACTGGATAGGCCAGTGACCGCGGTGTCCCAAGAGTCGTGAACATTAACCACCCATGACTCCACTAGTTGTAACCGCAACACCTCAAAGGTCGTAAACTTAAACCTTCCATAACCCGTTCAATTATAACCATTGCATCAACAAATGACTGTTGACACGACTTTTGACCGGTCAAACAATAAGGGACTAATGTTGATACATGAAAATAATCATCCCTTGAATAGATGTCCCCTTAACCTATTAAGGGTTCCTTCTAAGATAAGGAGACTAGGGGACTAGGCTTTACTCATTAAGGTGGGATAGTTTAGTTCATTTAAGAGTGGTTGGGCTTCATCCCAGGTGGAAAGCCTCTTAGGGTTTGGTAGTAACTTAAGGAAAGGGTAATGGTAGTTTAGTAATATGTTAATCTTATGGGCACTTATTCATAAGGTAGTCATTATAAAAGGGGAAAGAGGGTACACCTATGAGATCATCAATAATTCCCCATTACTTACCATAAACCCCTCTTCTCCTTGGGAGTACTTTCTGTGATTAGGGCTAGTTCCTCCTTCCCACGTTTCACCCATTAACAGGGGAAAAATAATAAAATAGATTAAAAAATAAAAAAGAGAAGTGTGGACCGTCCAAGGCGGCATGACCGGCCGGTCGGTGGGCCCGGTCCCGTGCGCGCCTCTTATTTATTTTTATTTTTATTATTTTCCTTTCCAATTTTGCATAGATTTCCATATTTCCTCGTTCTTTCATATTTTTGAATGCTCGTTTATGCATTTGGATTATCGTTCGTGCATTATTGTTAAGTACACTCGCACCATTTTCTCGGGGCTTACTCGGTGGTAGCCCAGATGCCCGAAAAGTGAATATCTATTATTAATCCATGGAATTCAGCTGAGAAAAGCCATGAAACTGAGTACTTAGATAAAATAGATTGAATATCTATTACTAATCCATGGAATTCAGCTGAGAAAATCCATGAAACGGAGTAATGGGATAAAATAGATTATTTCTAGGAATTCAAGAATTAATCTATGAATGGCTCTATACTAGCATGCAATATGTCTAGGAGCATTATGTTTATTCGAGAACCGAAGTATGAGATGGTAGGAGCATCATACTCGTTCCGAATATTTATTTTGTATAGTCAGGGAACAATGAGACATCCTGGCGAGGTGTCAAACTCACAAAAAAATATACTCCTTAATCTTCTTACACTAATGAATAGCACAATGATAAGCAGGTTCGTTCCTAAGGGAGAGTTGATTCTAAGTTGTCGATTTAATTTATGAAAATATGAATAATGCAAAAACTACAAAACAAATATGAGTGTGAACAATGAGGATGAGAATGATTAGGGGGTCTTTCTCCACTGGTGAACATGAATCTTCTTCAAAATACGTTTATTAACAATCCTAGACAAGTTATAAGTTCAACAAGTCCA
This sequence comes from Papaver somniferum, assembly GCF_003573695.1. Classification (NCBI taxonomy): domain Eukaryota; kingdom Viridiplantae; phylum Streptophyta; class Magnoliopsida; order Ranunculales; family Papaveraceae; genus Papaver; species Papaver somniferum. Next base: position 39,893,456 of record NC_039363.1, read on the forward strand.
TTAAACTCCAAAGTTACTTCGTAGAATAAGTTCTCCACTCGTGTCTAGTCAATCAAGCCACTTTGAATAAGCTCTCTAGTGTAACTTAACTAACCGATATGTTCTATGAGTCGAATTGATCCTAACCACATGCTCGTAAGTTCGACATGTTAACTTAGGTTTGTCAAATACACATCAAAATCCACAAAATCCCATTGCAACGTTGATGTTTTGATACTTGTGATTATATTACCATAACAATTACAGATTACGGTTCTAAAATCTAGCATTAGTATCGCAAACAATCTATTTGATTGGCCACTCAAACACCCTGCAAATAATCCATGGTCAGAAACGCGGTAAAAGACAATCAATAAAACAATATGGAGAAAAATTAACTTGATAAATTATCGAGAACAAGTCACATAGCTTCAATATAACCCTAACCAAACAAGAGGTTAGCTACAGGAGTTCATAACAATCAAATTCAAAGAGAAAAATTGAATTGAAAACCAGATAAGCAAACCAAATAGACAGCAGGTGGACTGGTGGAGTGGTATTGTTGAAGCGCAAACAGATGGAAGTGGTGTTGTATGTATTGCAGGTGCGAATGCTGGCTGTTGTTGGTGGATGGACTGAACCGCAGACACGAAAGTTTTCCAAGTGCTGGTGATGTGCAGATGAGATGAAGTGCTGAACTGGTGGAGATGATATGCAATGGAAGGTAATGCGGGTGGCAATAACGGTAATGGAGATGCAAAATATGATGCTGGCGGGATGCAAGTGGGAGATGCAGGTGATGATGGACTACCTGTATAAGGGTTTTGAGAGGAGCAAAGCCTCTCTCTGTGGAGGTGGAAGCAGTCGTGAAGGGTATTCGCTTATCTCTTGTTGTAGCTTTGAGTCCTTTTATAGCTTCAATTCTTGTAGAATTCAATACGGACTAAAAACCACTTTCCTAAATCATCCCAACTTCTGAATACACGTATCAATCCCCTCAGTTTAGCCATAGTAATCAACGGTATAAGCCACAAACCTTGGAACTGAATTCTCGGCAAAAAACTCCTTCCGAATTCGAGATCAGGGCCGTCTTAAGCACTAGACCATATAGGCGGTCGCCTAGGGCCCCAAATTATTGGGGCCCAATTTTTTCTCTTCTTAGTTATAGGTAATATGTAACAGTAATAGGTGTTACAAAAATAATTTTCCAAATTACAGAAAACTATAATAGTTACTAAATGTTTTGAAATAGCTTACAACTGTTACTAAGTTTTTGAATTTTGAATTAACAACCTATTTTGGGCATATTTTATGGTGGGAATGTTATAAACACCCCTGTTATCCACGAGTCTTTCATAAATACTCTTACTCATTTACATAGGTACCCCTGATGGCATAATTGTAAGTTTATCTGCAATCATAATTTTGCAATTTCCTCTTTTAACCTTCCTCTCCGATTTTGGTTCTTGTTTACTTCTTCGAACACATAGAAAAAAATCATCCCTCCAACCACCGTCATCTCCATCGCTCCCACCACCATTACCATCCCAATCACCTCCACTGCAACCAACATCACCACCTTCGTCACGCCCGCCACTACTATCAGATAGTGAATAATAATTTTTCGATTTCAAATCGATTTGTAAGGTTTCGGAAAACCTAATTTTGTCGATTTCATATTGATTTTTCTAACTTGAATCATGATTAAAGCATAGATCTATAACTATCTCTTCTCGTTCTCTTTATTCTAGCTGATGATTGCCGAAGGAGATGGTGCAGTGGTGGTGGAGAAGGATTATTTGAAACTGTGGAGATATCGAATGTAACAGCAAATAAAAATTAATTTAGGGTTCCTCAAATTTAAATTCAATCCCTCAGGTTTTATTGAAGCTCAAAGAGTAATGATGATGATGTGGTGGTAGTGGTAGTGGTCGCGGTAATGGAGGAGGTATGTATTTCGATCTAATTGGTGTTTTCATTTTGAGATTTGGGGTTTTTAGTTCTTTGAAGAAAAATGCATTAGCGAATCTAGTGTTTTACCTATGTTTATGATTATATTCAGTGAACTTTTTATTTTTTGGATGTTGCGGCTTTGGATGTTGTGTTAATGGTTGTTGATGATGTGGTGGCGGATAATTTTGCAGTGGAAGTACTGCTGGTGGTTGTTGTGAAGGTGTTGGTGGATAATTTTAGTGGAAGTGCTGATGGTGGTTGTTGTGAAGGTAAGAACATACTAATTACTTTCTAGATTCAGTTACTAGGGTATGAGATTTTGTTATTCAAATAATTGCATCTTACCACTAGCAGTTGCAGTAGTGTTTCACAACATTATCGGTTTATTTTCCGGAAGAATCCCTGTTTTGAGTCTAGATGATGCAAACAAAGGCTTGAATGCTATCAGTTCCATGGAAAATGTAGAGACTAGTGGATATGAAGATTAATGCCAAAAATGAGTTAATGCCAAAAATGTAGAGACTAGTGGATATGAACGGTAGTAAGTCATAAAGTGAGTTAATGCCAAAAATGAGTCGGAATAATGGCAAACATCCTTTACCTTTAATCTGGAGCGTTTTAGATCTCGGCTATTTGAATTTATGTAGCAATAACGTTCTGAAAATGTATTTTTGCTTTTTCTTCTGCAGGTGTTGTTGTGGAGGCCAAAGCACAACTAGTTGGAATTCGTGAACGTAAACAATGATGGTGACGGACTCCATCCCCCTATATCATCTCAAAGAGACTCCACAAGTGTAGTTCATGCGGAAGGCAAACGTGTGGTTACTGCAACCAATCCAGATGCCAAGGATGCGGCAGATATATTGAAGTACTTGTGTGTTCTTGTGAGATGAGTTGGTTGCACAGTTGTTGGTTTTTAAACCTGTATTATCCATCTTTTGAAAATCTATTCAAGTTACTGCATCTCAACTTATAATTTCTGTAAGTATTCAATCCCTCCCTTTGCACGTGTCATCAAAATTAGAAACGTCTTTTCCTATTTACATCTAGTTATTGTTTGTGCATAGTGCATATATCATACGGAGGGGTCCAGTACATTTCTGATTTTTTAAATGGTAACAACTATCCTCCAAATACTAAGATCTTAAAAGGGAAGGTAAAAATGGTTGTTGCTGTTTATTAACTTTGTTCTAAACACCCACGGATATTAACCAGTTCACTAGCTCTATATGGTATACTAAAGTGATATTTTGTAGAGATTGTTGATTTTTATTATTTGAATCCTGCGACCAATTTTGATATGACCATGATTTCATTCAGTAACATGGTTTCCAATGGGTGTTGTTGTTGCTTTAGTGTGTGATATTGAACTGCAGAAACATCAAGTCCGTGTATGTAGTATAATTTTTTGTGATTTTCTTCTTGCAGAGGGATTTTAGGTTACGAAGGAAATGATTTTAGGTTGTTTGTTGGTTGACATGTTTGGTCGTTCTATTGATGAATCTGAGGTGCAATGGTAGCACAACTGACTATATGTCAGAAGATGTTTATTCGACTCAAGCCAGGTTCACGCATTTGTGTATACTTTTTATTATGGAGACAACTTGTGTTAGTTTCGTCCATATCTGAAGACAACTTGTGTTAGTTGCGTCCAAATTTGGAGACAACTTAGACAAGTTGCCTCTACATTTGGTTACAACTTGGGATAGTTGCCTTCATATTTGGAGACAACTAGGGCTAGTTGATTTCACTTTCAGATTTTGAGACAACTTGTGTTAGTTGCCTCTAGATATTGAGTAGTTGTGATCGTCAAATATATCTTAGGAAAAGCTTCCTCCAGACAACATATATATGTTTGCCTCAATATATAGTTTTTGTTGGACACTGCTTGTGCTAGTTGCTTCCAGGTATGGAGACAACTCGGGCTAGTTAGCTTCATTTTGTTTTAATAACTTCACTTTGTTTTAGTAGCTTGTTCTTATATATAAAATATATATATCTGTTAGGTTTTGGTTATTCATTTTTGGGTTGTGTTTTGTTCTATATGATAATGTTGCTGTGGTTATGTTTTTTTGGCTTCATATTTGGAGACAACTTAGTCAAGTTATTCCCACATTTGGAGACAACTTGTGGTAGTTGCTTCCATTTATGGAGACAACTTGTGCTAGTTGCTTCTATTTATGGAGACAAATTGCGCTAGTTGTTTTCGTTTTTGTAAGTTAAAACATTCTTTCACTCACTCACTTGTATATATTATTTTTGTTTTTTTTCTTACAGAGACTTTTCCAGCTGCATTTGTAGTTGTTCCTAGTAAAGATGGTGATAATTGACGTTGGTTTCTGAATATTTCGAATGGAATTCTCAATATTTTGAATAGAATTCTCAATGTTTGGAGACCAAATGTTGTTTGATACCGCAGTTACCGTGAAGGGGTTCGCAAGAATAGGAAGTGTGGTCGATGTGAATGCTTGCACATCACAATCATCAAACATGTCAGAGACCTCCATTGGCTTCTCGTGCACTAACATTCCGAAGGCGGGTGCAAACTTCAAATATCTGGAGGACTATTTTCCGAAGCTTTTTATGCTTCTGTCCGTCTTTGTTTTGATTTTTTTTTCAGTCTTTTTTTTCCGAACTAGTGTGTTGCACTTGTTCTAAACAATTTTGTTCCAGGTTTTTATGAATTGAATTTTCTTTTTTGTTTTTGTTTTATTGTTTTTCCATGTAAGATTGTCTATTACATCCTCTATTATTTTTTTGGTAGGGAAATGATGTTGGTCTGGCTCCAACTTTGGAGACAACTTGTTCTAGTTGCTCCTAGATTTCGAGCCAACTTGAAGCAAGTTGCTTTCAGTTTTGGATACAACTTGAACAAGTTACTTCCGTCTTTGCAACCAACTTGAGGCAAGTTGCTTTCAGTTTTAGAGCCAACTTGAACAAGTTGCCTCTAGAAAAAAAATCGTGAGGGTCAGTTTGTATTTTTATCTACCTACTCTTTGTAATGTGTACCTGCAATCATACAACAGTACTACATAATATTTACATCTAAATATTCATTGAACAATGATATTGTATTAAGAGTGCAGATTTATCTGTTTACATCTAAATTAATGTTTAGCTTTTCTGCAGATTTAAATCACTATGAAGAGTGGTGCAGTCTAGCTTTCATCCAAACTCACATTTGTTTCTTTCCGAAGCTTCCATTCATCAGTTGCACACTTGCACTTAAGATACATAAGCCATCTTGACCAGTTTCTTGTTTACTTTAGAATCCATTTCTTCTTCGCTCACTTTCATTAGACAACTAAATCTCTTATGTTCCCCTCATCAATGTTACTCCAAGTAAATATTTGTACTCGCGCCATCAACTTGGTAATTATCTCTTTACTAGTAATGCAACCTTCGGTTTCCTTTTATTGCAGATTCATCTCTTTTGGTCAAAGATTTCATGAGCATCTGCATCATGACATCAATTTTGTAAAAAAAAAATCAAAACATACCACAATGAGTCAAGCTTAAGTAATTTCATTGTCCTATCTGGAGCAAACTTAAAACTAGTTGTTTCCAACATTGGAGACAACTTGTGCAAGTTGCTTCCAACATTGGAAACAACTTGTGCTAGTTGGAAATAACTTGAGCAAGTTGCTTCCAAAATGAGATTTACAAACATAAACAACTTGAACAAGTATCCTACACTTTTGTAGACAATTTTAACAAGTTTCTTCCAAATCTGGGAGCAACTAGAACATGCATGTTGTCTCTACATCTATTTTAATTATGTTTCGTTCATGAGTACAATTATTGTATCAGCGTTCCAAAGCATACAAGGTAACCTGATTCACTTCAATTATCACATGAACTTTATATTAACCAAATGAAAATTAAAACTACAACCACACACACAAAAAATAACAAACTAAAGACAGTGCTTCTACTTATGTTCTTGATCCCTGGTTGCTAAACAGAGGCCTAGCCTCTAAATGCTATCCTAAACAAATGTTAACCACACTCCCTAGGTCATGGTTCTGATTCATGATATCCATTCATAGGTATTTCACAGATGGGGTATGAAGGGGTACCACACAATTAACACACAAATTGGACAAACAAAAAAAACAAAAACAAGTGGGCATAGGGTGAAAATTTGATAAGAAGCTAAATAAAAGCAGATAGAACGGCACAAACCTCATATACAGTCATATTTGTTTCTTTCTGAAACTTCCACTCGTCAATCGTATTGAAGATGTGATACGCCATCTTGATTCTTTTCTATTTTACCTTAGAAGCAACTTCTTCGTGGCTCACTTCCATTAGACGACAATAACTTAATGTCTTCGTATACAAACACACGTCTTCATAACGGCTACAACTGTTATGTTTTAAACAAGAGAAATAGTTAGTATTCAATATTTTGCTTATGTACTGAGATCTAACACAAGTTGTCTAAGGAAATTGTGATAAACTAGCTCAAGTTGCTTCCAACTATGGGAGAAACTAGCGGAAGTTGTTTCCACATCTAAACCAACTTTTGAAAAGTTGTCTCCAAATACTGTAGAAACTAGCAGAAGTTGCCTCAAGAAATGGAGCCAACTAACTCTAGTTGCTTCCAAACCTGGGAGTAACTAGCACAAGTTGTCTCCATATCTAGAGCCAGAATAAAATTGGAAAATGGACTACTAGCAGTGCTTCGAATAATAATTTATAAAATCATTTAATAAGTACAGTTACAAGAATTTTATACCAACCAAATGAAAACTGGAACAACAAACATAAAGAGGAAAAATAACAAACAAAAAACAATGCTTTCACTTATATGCTTCACATATCAAAATGACATATGTCATGTCCCCCATGACTAGTATGTATGATTATGGGCCACCCAATTGGGGCACCCCTTGTTAGGTGTAGTTAGTAATTAGTTAGTGTGTGTGCTTAGCACGTGTGCTAGGAGACTACCCTAGTATGTAATGAGTCTGTAATTCTCTTGGGAGATTATGAATTGAATAATGTAAGACTCTATCTTCTTCCCTAATTGCTCTGCAACTTCTCATCTATCAATGTCTTCTTTTCAACCTCCTAATTCGTCTAATTCTCATCCTTATAATTCGTCTAATTCTTCTCCTAATCCTCTAATTCCCCCTATCTATCCCAATTTATCTCAACCCATAGAGATGAAAGATGTTCCTGATATTCTAATTTGTAGTGAGTTCACTACAAATGGTATCAGAGCAGACGATTCTGAGACTGCTACCATGAGTAAGTTTGAAATTGCACTCCTCTCCTCCATAAAGACGATGTTAGCTGAAGAGTTTAAAGCTTTCGGAGAAAGTTTGTTGAAGAATGAACTTGGATCCGGTGATGATTTACGGGAAACATCATCAGGTTCTAATTCACAAGATGACTTGAAAGAGGTTTTCGACAGCAGACTAAGCTTTACTGATGGAATTGGGAGTACAGGTATCGATTCACAATTGATTTCTGATGCGAAAAAAATTAAAATCTGGATCTGAAAGCATCGATTTAGTTGGAACTGAACTTATTCATTCGAATATGATTGAGGAGAAAGTTGATGTTAAAGTGAAATCAATTTCACTTGACTCAGATGAATTAAGTTCAGTAAGAGAATCAATTCAAAATTCTTCAACTCCTGGTACAACAGATGAAGTTAGAAGGGTTACAAATACTGAGCTAAAGGATTTCAACTCGTTACATCAGAATGGCAATGCTGAATTTTAGTAGTTTAAAGATGCAATGCTAAATACAGATGTCAACCTTGATCGATTTACTTCTTACCTATTCCAAATTCTCAAGGTATTCTCCATCCTACATGTAGCTCCAATTGCTCCTATATGTGTTGGTTTACTTAGTTCTGATCCTGGTCGGATAATATTTGATCGCGGAAAGGGCCTTGAAGCTTTTATAAGGCATTCTTATTATGTTCAAAGTAAATTTGAGTTCACTGGAAAATCTGCTTATAAGCTTGTTCTTCAACAAGGGTACAAATTATATTCAATGTTTACTAATTCAACTGAGTGTATGTTTACCAAAGAGGGAGACTGTTGTTATGTTAGGGGACTATTTGAGAATATACCACATAGAGATAATATCACCAGTTATGTTTGTAGTCGAATATTGTTTGATCGAGGAAAAATATTGGAAACCATGTTTTGCAGTACTGTTTTGAAAAGTCTACATGCTTATTGTTCAAATTCATACCAGAAACAGATTTACAAAGGAATGGCGGATTGTTGGATGGCTCACATGTGTGCAAGTAGTGGTGAATGTTTATATAGTAGCATGGATTTTGCTCGAAGATTATTTGATCGTGGTAAATAATTTGACGTACTTAGGAGTGGGTATTCAGTATGTGAGCTAACTCTGGAACTTGGGTTCTGTTTTGATTCCTTATTCAAGTATGTAAATGTATTTTTGCTTGTTAAAAATGATGATTATCGCGATGCTAGCAAGCTGATTTATGTAAGGACGCAACATGGCAGTATTATCTGGACGCAACATGGCAGCATTATCTGGACTATTTTGAATCATTTGATACTTCAAGTGACAAGGGTACACGAGGACGGAAATGCACCAGCAATGTTCAGTCAGGTGATTGTTAAGGATAACAGTCTGACTACACAAATGAAAGAGGCTTGTAAGGAGTCCATGGGGCAGGAATTACTCTCAGCCAACAACACTAGGCTACTAGTGAGGATCTTAAACTTTGTAAAGTTGAACCTCTGTATTTTCTTATCAGATATTGAATTATCCTCACCTTGGAGGCTTTCACATGGATTACCAACTGGTAATAATCTCCTCAATGTTAGTTCAATGAAGACTAATAGTTACACAGTAGAGAAAGGTGACGTATCGAAGATTCTTGTACAGAATTTAAGCGGCAACGCTGGAATTCTGTCACTAAATACTGTAGCTACAACCTATGATGAGTTCTCTACAGGAAGGCCTAGAAGTATTCTTCAGTGGGTGAGTTTCTTCTTGCCCAGTTTCTTGCATACATCTATTATGAATGATAACCATAGTACTCGAAGGAAATCTATGAAGAAAACTATTATTCCTGGCTTGTTTGTTTTCAACGCCTTTGAGGATACTATGAGAATTATTTGGCTCAAGAGAGGTTATAGAGGAGTGGAACGCTATGCAAGAAGAAGGGAAATCAAGGGAATGCTCGCAAAGGCTAGAGCTGGTGAAATCAGTGGTCATGAATGGTTAAAGGAAATGCTTATGGGAGTTGGTTGTTCTTGTACTCAGCTAGGAGTTGCAGTTTTGAAGTTAACTAGTATATTGATAATTGTGAAGGCTATACCTACTGTGGTACTGATATGACCAGTCCTTTTCTCTTATATACTCAAATCCAGATGGGAAATTGAAATTGCTTCCTGGGAGCTATCATTGCATATCGCATTCTCAACTCTTGACTTAGCTAAGCCTCGCATCACCAAGATTATTATCCACATATTTGAATGGGTAAGTCCACTTCTTCTGATGGTATTACATAGCTTGATGTTATACAGTCTCTACATCCATGAATATACAAATCTTAGAAGACTTTGGCATGAGATATTCACCACAACAGCTACTTCTCTACGAGTTAGTACAAGTCACCACAACTGTACAGCTGATTCAAGGGAAGCAATGAATTTATTCATCGCACACAATGACCAGGTGGAATGGTTCCTAGTCAAGGCTTTGTCAGCCGCCTACAAGGGTGATTATGGGAAGTTGATTTTGAAGCCAAAGTCCTCATCAATTCAATTAATCGGCACCAACATAGAACTGGCTTGTTACACCATTTTTGAAATTGAGGTTGTCACTGCATAGAAGAAGGGATATTGTGCATCTCAAGGCAGCCTAATATTTGTCGAGTTGTTGTCCCATAGAGTTTTCGAGGGCTCGACTGTACTTACACAAGTACTAACAGCACCAGCTTTACAAGATGGTCTTTGCGAGTACAGTACCTTCTTATATACGACAAAGGGGATATACTCAGATTCAGGTATTTACTTACTGCATCATTCCTCAATAATCTTGTACAATCAATTTTCGCGCCAATTTTGAAGTAGGGACAGAGTTAAATTCTTATTGTAGTGGCAGTAGCTGGATCTGCATTAACCGAGAGTGTTTCTTATTCTCCATCCTTGAGGATAAGGATGATTTGGAGGGGTGGGTATTTGTCATGTCCCTCATGACTAGTATGTCTGATTATGGGCCACCCAATTGGGGCACCCCTTGTTAGGTGTAGTTAGTAATTAGTTAGTGTGTGTGTGTGTGTGCTCGCTTAGCACGTGTGCTGAGAGACTACCCTAGTATGTAGTGAGTCTGTAATTCTCTTGGGAGATTATGAATTGAATAATGTAAGACTCTATCTTCTTCCCTAATTGCTCTGCAACTTCTCATCTATCAATGTATTCTTCTCAACCTCCTAATTCGTCTAATTCTCATCCCTATAATTCGTCTAATTCTTCTCGTAATCCTCTAATTCCCCCTATCTACCCAAATTTATCTCAACCCATAGAGATGAAAGATGTTCCTGATATTCCAATTTGTAGTGAGTTCACTACAACATATAGCAAAGTTCCAACAACCATAATCCTAACACTAAACAAGACGTCAGAATGTTGAACCATAAACAACATTAACAAGCAATTTATTTGAGTAAGAATAAGAGAGGGAGAAAAGAGAGAAAATAACTTTTCATTAACCACAGAAGGGAACCCCATTACATAGGTAAGTATTCTATTTATACAAGAGTAAAGGGAAAAACCCTAGTATACTAATGGACCGCACAGCCACGGGCCATATGCTCTATAAAACTCCCCCTTGTGCGGTTCAAAAGAGGAACTTCAAATGTGTTGCCTCATTAAAACCTTGATAAGGAAAAACCCAATGGGACAAAACCTTGACGAGGGGAAAAGAGTACAACATGTTGAGTCACAGTAAAGTTGCTTCATAACGCTGGCCACTTCTCTTTAGAAAATCCTAAAATATAAAAACCCTGTGGGAAAAAGATAATCTCAATCGGGGAGTCATAATCCTGGTGTTGTTGTTGTCTCATTAAAAACCTTGCCGAGTAACAAAACCCATTGGGATAAAATAAACTCGGTGAAGGGAAAAAGAGTTTAACACTTCCCCTGATATCGACATCATATCATTAAATATTCCCCTTGATGTCGCCATATCCCCCTGATTGCAATCAAGGGAGTTCAGACAATTTTCTTAGTTCGATATTTTTGACGTGCTTTTCAAAAGTCGATTTAGGCAATGACTTAGTAAATATGTCTTCCCCATTCTCATCAGATATTACTTGACTGACTTGAATTTTCAGAAGAGACTATTGTTGTTGATTGTAAAAGAACTTTGGTCATATATGTTTCGTATTATCACCCTTAATGTACCCTTGATTCATTTTTTCGATGCAATCTGCGTTATCCTCATAAATGCAAGTTGGCTCATCAGTGGTAGAACTCATATTATATGTTCCTCGAATGTGTGTAATGATAGACCTTAACCATACACACTCACTAAATGCCTCGTGTAAGGCAGTGATATCAGAGTGGTTCGTGGAGGTATCCACAAGAGTCTGCTTGGTCGATCTCCAAGATATCGTTGTGTTTCCAATGGTGAAAACATAACCAGTTTGTGACCTGCCTTTATGTGGGTCGGAGAGGTACCCAGCATCAGCAAAACCAACCAAAACATTATTTGGGGTTTCAGTGTAAGGAGTTGCATTTCCATTAGCGGTCTTTCTTACTTCTTCATAGGGATAGAATAAACCCATGTCAATGGTTCCTTTCAGGTATCTGAAAACATTATTTATACCATTCCAATGACTCTGCGTCGGCGCTGAGTTATATCTAGCTAAAAAATTCACTGAGAATGATATATCAGGTCGAGTACATTGTGCTAAGTACAATAATGCGCCTATTGCACTTAGGTAGGGAATTTCATCTCCCAATACCTCTTCGCCATCTTCCTTTGGACGAAATGGATCCTTTTTTACATCTAAACTTCGACCAATCATGGGAGTGCTAGCAGGATGCACCTTGTCCTTATTGAATTGCCTGAGTATCTTGTGGACATATGCAGACTGGTGGATTAGTATTCCACAGGATCGGTGTTCTAGCTCAAGTCCTAGACAAAACCGAGTTCCCAAGATCTTTTATCTCAAATTCAGATTTCAGGTAGCTTGCGGTTTCTCTTATTTCATCAAGAGTACCTATTATGTTCATATCATCAACATAAACAACTACAATTGCAAATCCGGAACTCGTTTTCTTATAAATACGCAGGGGCATAACTCATTATTTTTATATCCCTTCCCAATAAAATAATCACTTAGACGGGTATACCACATCCGACATGATTGCTTTAATCCGTAAAGTGAGCGTTTCAACTTAATCGAAAACGTACTCCGTGGTTTAGAGTTACTTGATTCGGGTAATGGAAGGCCATCAGGAACTTTCATGTATATCTATGAATCTAGATCCCCATAGAGATATGTTGTAACCACATCCATAAGCTGCATTTCAAGTCCTTCTGAAACTACCAAGCTAACTAAGTAGCGGAATTTTATGACGTCCATTACGGGAGAGTATGTTTCCTCATAATCAATTCCAGGGCGTTGTGAGAAACCTTGCGCCACAAGGCGATCCTTATACCTCAATACTTCATTCTTCTCATTACGCTTTCTGACAAATACCCATATATGTCCTACGGTATTTACACCTAGTGGGGTTAGCACTACTGCACCAAATACCCGTCTCTTTGCCAGTGAATTTAATTCTTCCTAGATTGCAACTTCCCATTTAGGCCAGTCTGATCTTTTTTGACATTCTGCAATAGAGTGTGGTTCGATGTCATCGTGTCCAATGATCTCTTGAGAAACAGTGTATGCAAATGCATCATCAATCTGTGTGGAGGATCTTTCCATCAACATGTATGCACTCTCATAATCCACAGAGATTTCTTTGTTCTCTAGAATCATTTCAAACATCGGAGCATCCTCCAAGATTGATTCATGGACATAACTATAATCAGAGACAATTTCATGAGAGGGATTATCTGTATTGATGATAAATGGATCGGTTGTGCCTTACTCACTCTTTTCTTCCTTGGGTGAGTACCTATCGAACCAGGTGGTCTTCCCCTCTTCCTTTGGGGGCCACGGCCTCAGATACACTTCCACCAAGTGTAGGTTTGACACCTCTATATAGGGTGCCTTTTCCCGTGTTAAGGATTTCTAACCTTGCAGGCACGTTTACAGCTGGTATGTGTGATCTGGTCACTTTAGCAATATTAGTGAATGCATCAGGCATTGAGTTTTCCACATTCTGAAGATCGATAATTCTTTTCACTTCACTTTCACATTGTGAGGTGCGGGGATCAAGATGAGACAAAGTGGGGACACACCACGACAATTCCTATCGTTCCCTTAGGAAATCCTTTTGCATACCTCCACCTAACAACGGGAAGGTTGTCTCATCAAAGTGACAGTCCGCAAATCTAGCGGTAAAGAGATCGCCTGTCAAGGGTTCCAAATAGCGGATAATTTTTGGGGATTCATATCCAACATAAATACTTAATCGTCTTTGGGGACCCATCTTAGTACGTTGTGGGGGCGTAATAGGCACGTATACAGCACAACCAAAAATGCGTAAATGTGAAATATCATGCTCATATCCAGTTACTAACTGGTACGCAGAATTTTTTTGGATCATAGTGGGTCTAAAGCGAATAAGTAATGCAGCATGCAATATGGCATACCCCCAAGCAGTAATGGGCAGGTTGGAACGCATAACCAATGCCCTGGCTATCATCTGTAACCTTTTGATGGTAGCTTCTGAGAGACCATTTTGAGTGTGTACATGGGGTACGGGGTGCTCTACGTAAATTCCGATTGACATACATAAATCATCAAATCCTTTAGATGTAAATTCTCCAGCATTATCAAGTCTGATAGACTTGATTGGGTAATCAGGGTGGTGAGCCCTCAAACGTATAACTTGTTCTAGGAGCTTTGCGAAGGCAGCATTTCTTGTAGACAATAATGCGACGTGTGACCAACGTGTCGAAGCATCTACCAGAACCATAAAATACCTGAATGGTCCGCATTCTGGATGTATAGGTACACAAATATCACCTTGTATTCTTTGTAAAAATGGAATGTTTTGTTTTGTATCTTTAGCATAGGATGGTCTCGCTCCTGTCTTTGCTAAAGAACAAGCTTTGCAAAATGAGTGGTGTACTTTTGAAAAACTCCACGAAGTAGAATGAGAGAGAGGTTGCACATCAGTTGCTTAGATGGCAGTGACTGGAAGACGTTGTTACTTTGCATTGTAACTGTCTTTTGTCTCATTTTACTTTTCACTCGAAATAAAGGATGTCCGTGTGAGTTCTTTAAAACAGGGATCATCATATCACGACCTGGGTGCCCCAAGCGGTCGTGCAAAGCTTGTATAAGTCACTGTTCAACAGTTCATCGTTGGTAACAACATGTGATTTGATAATCCGAATAATAGTAGTGTACAAACCACTAGAGTGACTTATTAATTTCTCTAAAATGTGTTTTCTTCCACATGTATTAGAGATAATATTTATATATTCAATTTTATTCTCACAGTGAGTTTCCAAGTGATAACCATTTGCACGGATATCTTTGAAGCTCAACAAAGTACTGTTAGCTCTTGGTGCATATAGAGCTTCTGTGACTTTAATCATTGTGCCATTTGGCAACAAAAATTGAGCATCACCTCTCCCAATGATCAATTGTGATGATCCAATCATCGTAGTCACAGAGGATTTATAAGGAATTAAGTCAACAAATAATTGCCTATTTCTTAAAATAGTGTGTGTGGTGCCACTATCAGCTAGGCACTCAAGTAAATAATTCAATCACATAATTCAATCATGCAATAGATTATCATAGTAAAAATTAAATCCAAAGCATCATAAGTACCCACAAAAATTAAAAACCACTGATCCATCAACAAGAAACGATAATTTAAGACTACCTAACATAGTTTAAGTCATCAAAAGAAATATTTAAACCAAAGTCTGCTAAACCACAAAGCAAGAAAATAAACAAGTATTTAGGTTCAAATGATAACTAAAACTAAATAAATAAAAATAACAATCAATCAAAGTCAGGTGTTTCCATAAGGACATGGTTCTTGTTGCCCTGGAAGTGTGAAATGGTGAAGTTGACATCTGGGGCATGATCATGTTCTTCCATACAGTGAGCTTCTTGATCTATAGATTGCCGGCACTTTTTGTAGTTGGCTGCTACTTTGGCACTATCTTTGCATTGCTGGTACCAATGTCCGGAGATTCCACACCTGTAACAAGGTGCATTGTCGTTCTCGACCTTCTTAGACATGGAGTTCTTATGTGTTTTTTCAACAGTTTTGCCCCTACCACTAGGTCCATAAATAACATCTCTAGACCAGGTATTTGAATAGCCTCCACGCCCATGACCCTCACGTCCATGGCCCTCACGCCCATGACCCCTTCCATGATAGCCCTTTTGTCCTCTTCCATGTGGGTTATTATCCCCATGTGAGTATGAAGCATGAGAATATGAATCAGCATTTTTAACCCTCTTTTCTTTGGGGTGTTTTCCCTTGTTATCCTTGTCATAGTTAGCCTCGGGAGTTTTCTTCTTCCCGGGGGGCTCTAGCATTGTTGTTTGCTAGAACTTCATTGTGCCTTTCGGCCACCCGCAATAAGTTGATCAACTTGCTGAAAGTTGTCATTTTCTTGTTATCAACTTCTATGGGGTATTGGTTGGCTAGAATAACAGATGACAAAGGGAAAGTAGAAAATTCCTTTTGAATCTTATCTTTATCTGTAAGTTTTATCCCATAGAAATGGAGGTGTGCTTGTAGCTTAAGCATATCTCTTTGGAAATCAAATACCTTCACATAATTAAGAAACCGGATGTCATTCCACTGTTCATTCAACTGTGGGAGAAGGCAATCCTCAATGCTCCAAAAACAGCTTGCTAGTGCATTCGACAGTTCTTTAGGACACATTATGTGTTGGTATCCCCAAAGGAGATTAGGGTCAATATGTGCCTTCAAATATTTGAGGGCTCCAGCCTTTTCTTTTTCAGTTGCTGGGGGGAATCTTTGTTAGTAGAGGGTGTTATGGTGTGGGTACATTCTTTTGCCACAAAAGCGATCTTCACATCATCCATCCAACGGTGATACTCAAGTCCATCTATGTCCAACAGTCCAAATTCTTGTCGGATATATTCCATCTTTCTCATCTTCATAAGACAAGTTTGAAGGACATTAGTATGACTAATTCCGATATTGTATTCCTAAAGATCAAGTTTCTTAATGTCCAATGGAGTGAGAATCAGATTTCTTTGTGGTTCTTAAAATATCCTGGTTGAGTCAAAAACTAACAGATGACAGTACCCCATTAACGGTTTAGATAAAGGAAATTTTTAAGGATAAAATATAGATCATATTATAATAAAAAAAAATGACACAGTCACATACACACACAAAAAAAAAGATAGTATTATATGCATACATCAAAGTCCAATCATGATTAATAAAGACAAGTTAAATAATGATACAAATAAATACACATGCATACGTTATACATAGCATTAAAGATAAATTTATTATTTTAATATTAATATTCTTTTGTTTCCTTATTATTATTGATTACAAGTGGTACAAATAATGATACAAATAAATACACATGCATACGTTACAAATAGCACTAAAGACAAATTTATTATTTTAGTATTAATAATCGTTTGTTTCCTTATTATTATTTATTTCAAGTGGTACAAATAATGATACAAATTAATACACATGCATAAGTTACACATAACATTAAAGAAAAATTTATTATTTTAGTATTATTATTTTATTTATTTTTTTCAAAATCTATGAACACGACAAACATTTATCACAGACAGACAGTGCATAATAATTCATGTTAAGAAGAAGAAAAAATCAACATGCATCATAATTTTCAAATATTATTATTATTATTTGTTTTCAAAGTTTTATTCTTGTTTTAAAGAAAAATTTACACAGCAGTTTGGAAGGGTTGGGAGCCTAGCAACAAGTTGCACCCAACGCCTTTTTGGATATTTTCAAATATTATTATTTTTTTTATTTTTAAATCAATTTTATTTTATTATATAGCAGACAGAAGAACGAAGTCTTACAAGAAGCTATTGGGGAGCCTAGCAATCAGCTGATCCCCAAGACCTTTCTGAATTACAACCCTTAATCTATGGAAGAGGAAGTTATTCTTCTTAGCATTAACATCATATCTATGAATATAGTTTTCCATCCTTTTTAAGAAGTCAGTGGTTTCTTCGCTAAGTTCGCCGAGTGTTGAAAAAGCAAAGGTGCCAAAACCAAATTCGTGAGCCCTGCAGATGTCAAGGTATTTGGTTCGTTTGTGTATAACCGCGTTTGTTATGGCCAGACCGGGACGGAAAGTACGAACACCACCACCGGTGAAGGGAGAGACACCTGTAATATCCGTGCACACATCCCGACCTTATCCCAATTGTAAACTAGAATATCTGCAGGCCTCCGTGAACCACCGTTGTTGAAACCCAGAGCGACCTCCTTTCTCGCAGTAATACCGACTCTAAAACACATATCAGCTATAGTATCACGAACCAGATCATGTCGAACTTGAGACCAACCTCATGAGCGCAATGTATAGCGTGGTCGCCATAAATATCCATTTCTCTGTCGCAAAAAGGGCATACACTGCCTTCAGTAAATAATGGGATGCCTAGGCGGTAACATAAAACAACGCTGAATTTGTGAGGCCATATCTTCTGGTTAAGCCCGTCAATGGGAATTGCTAAGAGATGATCTTGAGCGTGTCTAATTTTATTACATTGCCACAACGCTTTGTCTCTGTATGACATAGGGAAGGTGTTGGGTAAGTTCTCTACAACCACATTGAAGTATCTAACTGCCAAAGACGACATAGTATTGGGGGAAGTTTCTCCAAAGTCAGTGGAAGAGTTATCAACACCACATACATCAGCGTACAATTCCAAATAGGCCTGTCAATGCAAGAATATTCGTCGTATATTTAGAAATCCGATATCCGACAGGTTAAGCACTACCAGATATTCGATATCCGATAATATCCTATAGGATATCAAAATCAGATATCGATTCCGATAGGCTAAGCTGTCGGATATCCGATAAATATCCGATAATGTCCGGTTATAACAAAAAAGCTTAAAAACCCTTATAAAAAAATTTCATAATTGACACTTATGGGATATTTATCCGATAATATCCGATACTAGACTCGAGATTGGGATAAATTACAAATAAGTTTCTATAATATCGGATATCGAATATTAACATTTCGGATGGGGTCTAATCCGTTTCCGATATGTTAAGGAAGAAATATCCGATAAAATATCCGATGTGATATCCGATATCCAACAAAACGGATAAAATCCTATAGGATCTCGAATACTCGGAAACGGATACCGGATATCAGACAAATACTGACAGGCCTAATTTCAAAGATTGTTGCATGCTAGGCCCACAAGCAGAGAAATGCATTTTACTCAAAATCATCTCTTGTAAATTTTTAGTCCGGAGACATGATGCTAAAAAATAATAGTTTATTATTTTTATTATAATATTATATTATATTTCACATTTGAGAATAGATTCACGTTTTATAATATTATAGTAATAGATAATGGTGAATAAAATAAAAATAAATAATAAAATTATTTAATCAATCACAAATCATAGCATATACATACAAATATGTTATTAAATCTATGAATCTTCCACTCAATAAGTCATAGCATATAGAATTAGGAAAAAGCAAATCATGCTCACAAAAGACAGGACCCCATGTTAACAAATCAAAAGAAATGTTTAGATATACCACCAATCTATAATAAAAAAATACATATATAAAATAAAATATATACCATCATTATCAAAATAGAAGTCACGGATAAAATAAATATAATATCCTAGATTCATTATTATAGTATAAGCATAACATAAATACATAGTAGGGGTATCAACGGGTCTGATTCCTCTCGGGTATCATACTACCCAAAATCGGACCCTATTATTTTACCCGGTTCCATTTCCTACCGATTCTGGATCCGGTTCTGAAACTATTGCGCCCAGAACCGGATCCGATTAAACATTCCGATATCAACTGGTTCCGGGTATATATCGGTTTTCACATTTCACATTCCGTTTTATGAATGTAAACATAAACAATTTTGCGAAGGTCAGTCAACCATTAAATCCATTAAAACTTTCGTATCGCAGTCCCAGAATATATTTTTTTGGTAAGCATAACTTGATAACAAAAATATAGGGGCTTAACACTACGAGGGTAAGCCATCCCCATTACATCATTATACAATAACTGGACCAAAAAAGATGGAGGGGTTGAAACCTACACTTGATTTACAACAGGAGAAGTGGATTTTTTAGCTAAATGATCTGCTACAAAGTTACCCTCACGATAGTTGTGAGCGAAAGATACGTCTTGAAATAAAGAGACTAGAGTCCGAATATCTTGCAGAATGTTGACAAAATACCAAGGAACCGTACACAAACCATTGACAAGTTGCACAATGTACCTGGAATCGCTGACCACTTGAAGTTTAGTGATACCCAACTTGTATACTAAATGAAAACCTTCTCTAATGGCCCATAGCTATAGCTCTGCCATATTGTTATGGTTGGTGAAAGCATGTTTGGTAAAGGCAGCAATGAACGAGCCATCATCAGATCTAATAACTCCACCAGTACCTGCAAGACGACAGGGAGTAGAAGCACCATCCGTATTAAGCATGTTGTAACCTACATGAGGAAAAACCCAGCCAATGTAATGTGTCTCATGCTCATGATGAGAGACTGAATAGTTGACTGAAACAAACTCATGGCTTTGCGCATAGCCTGATGCAAAATGAAATCTACATTGAAGTTCTGGTGATTGACAAGGTTAGCTAGGTGTTGCTGCCCATGAGGATAGTTTTGACTAAGACTGCAAATCCAGTGAAGATTAACCTGAGAAGTAAATACTTGTAAACCCCAGTCAGAAGCGAGTCTGGTCCAAAGGTCAGCAATAACAGGGCACTCGGAAAAAAAGGTGATTAATAGTTTCAGAACCAGATGAACATAATGGACAAGTGTCTATAATATTCAAACCTTTTTACGAAGATTGCTACGAACTAGCACTTCCTATGAGCAAGTAACCAAAGAAAATGTTTAACATGCGAAGGACATTTCATATGCCATAATCTCCTCAATTGAGGATTAGTTGTTTCCTCCCCAACATTGTCCTTTGAAATTAGAGAATATGCAGATTTAATAGTAACTTGCCCATCATTAGTTTCAGAACAAACTTGTTTATCCGCATAATTATCCATACTACTAATAGGGATGGCCTAAATTTTATTCAAAACATCTGAAGGGACGATGCCATTGTTGGTTAAACTTCAACATAGAAGTCACTAACAAGCTGGTTAGGACAAGATTAGGAAATTGATGTAATCCTAAGGGAATTAGAAGTCATCTAGTTCTAAGAAAAGGAAAGACATGTAATAAGGTAATAGGACTAGGAAAAGGAATTCATAGTTCTATATATATATGATCACCAAAGTTGTGGTTGATCATATGAGCAAGATTAGAGCTTGTGTTTAGTTTTGAGAGATTTTCTAAACATCAATAAAGAGAGTTGTCTTTATATAAGCTAATTTTTATCTTGCAGTTGTCATTAATTGGTATCAGATCTTGTTTCTGAGCCATGGAAAACGAAACCACCATTGTGGGTGCAAAACAGTTCTCGCCACCATCAATACAAGTTCCAATCCTCAACGCCACAAACTACACAGTATGGGCCATGAGAATGAAGGTACTGATGAAAATCTACAAAGTTTGGGAAACAATTGATCATGGTACATTGGACCCAGACAAAAACAATGTTGACATTGGATTACTCTTTCAAGCAATACCAGAATGTCTTGTTCTACAAGTTGGTGAACAGGAAACTTCAAAGAAAATTTGGGATGCAATAAAGGCATGTAATCTCGGAGCTGATCGAGTTAAAGAAGCCCGTCTGCAAACCTTAATGTCTGAATTTGAAATAATGAAGATGAAAGACACTGATACTATTGATAGCTTTGCAGGAAAGCTATCAGAGATAGCCTCAAAAGCTGCGTCACTTGGACAATCCATTGATGAAGATAAACTGGTAAAGAAGTTTCTCAATAGTTTACCAAGATCCAAGTATATTCATATCATATCTTCTCTCGAACAAGTCTTAGATTTAAAGAAGACTAGCTATGAAGATATAATTGGAAGATTGAAAGCATATGAAGAGAGAATCCTTGATGAAGAAAACAATGGAGAAAATCAAGGAAAACTCTTGTACACAAACTCTTACCAACAAAACTCTGCGACAAGAGGAAGAGGTCGTGGAAGAGGTGGTAGAGTAAACAGAGGCCGAGGAAGGGGAGGAAGGTTTAACTCACAAGATAGAACAACAAGTCAGAATGATCAAAACCAAGGGAAAGAAAAGAAGGATAGATCAAACATTATTTGTTACAGATGTGATAAACCAGGACACTTCTCCTCTGTATGCCCTGAAACAATACAAAAGATGGAAGAAGCAAACAAGAATGAAACAAGGGAAGCAGATACAACTCTTTTCATGCACGAAGTTGTATTCTTAAACGAAGGGAAACTAATACCAAAGAACTACTCATCAAAGGATGGAGAATAAGGAATCTGGTATTTAGATAATGGATCCAACAATCACATGACTGGTAAGAGACACTACTTTTCTGAACTCAATGAGAAAATCAAAGGACAAGTGAAGTTTGGGGATGGATCTTCTGTAGAAATTGAAGGGAAAGGATCAATTCAATTCAGAGAAAGACCGGAGAACAGAAACTTGTCACAAACATCTACTTCATCCCAAACTTACAAAGCAACATTCTAAGTTTATGACAAGCTACAGAAGTTGGATGTGATGTTAGAATGCGACAAGATTATCTAACAGTTCATGACCCAAGTGGAAGACTTTTAGTTAGAGTCTCACGCTCACAGAATAGACTCTACAAGATAAGTCTCATGATTGGAAGGCCATTGTATCTGAATATGAGACTGGAAGATCAGACATGGAAGTGGCACGCAAGGTTAGGACACATAAGTTTCAGAACCTTAAAAACTATGTCTCAGAACAAGATGGTTCGAGGGATATCACAGATAAACGATGAATCAAGGATCTGTGAATCATGTTTAGTTGGGAAACAAACGCGTCAAGGTTTTCCAAAAGCAACAACATTCAGAGTGGTAGTAAGTCGCGACATGGTGTTTGATGAGACAACGCATTGGAACTGGAAAGAAACTAATGATGGACCAAGTAGGGATCCAAGAATGTTTCACATGAGATGGGGTCAAGTAATTGATGAAGGCGAAGGACCCATAATCATCAATACCAATGGAAACAATGATGTTAATCAAGAAAAAGAAGAGAATAATGAAAACACTGAGAATAACGAAGAAGTAGAAGAAGAAGAATAAGAAGAATAAAAAGAGGAGATCGATGAAATAACTCAACCCATTCCACTGGGAAAATCAACAAGACAGATACAAAAGCCACAGTATCTGGAGGATTATGTTCTTAAAGCTGCAGAAGAATGTGAGATTATGCTACTTTCTGTTAATGATGAACCAAGGAATTTTCAGGAAGCAAAGGTCTCGACTAAATGGACACAAGCATGTAGAGAAGAAATTATTTCAATCAACAGAAACAAGACTTGGTTTCTAGTTGATAAGCCAGGTGGGGTAAAAGTGATTGGTCTTAAGTGGATCTTCAAAATAAAACGAAATGTTGATGGTACTGTCAATAAATACAAACCAAGGCTTGTAGCTAAAGGATATGTACAAGAATCAGGCATAGATTTTGATGAAGTTTTTGCACCAGTTGATAGAATTGAAACAATACGCTTATTAATTGCAGAGGCAGCATCAAACTCATGGGAAATTCACCACTTAGACGTTAAGACAGCATTCTTACATGGTGAATTGCGAGAAGATGTGTATGTTGAACAACCAGAAGGTTTTGAAGTAAAAGGACAAGAGCATAAGGTTTATATGTTATCAAAAGCTCTATATGGTCTAAGACAAGCTCCTCGAGCCTGGAATACAAAGTTAGATCAAATCTTAAGAGAAATCAGATTTGTTAAGTGCTCTAAAGAAACATCAGTATACAGAAGAGAAGAAAAGGGAACGCTTCTTGTGATTGCAGTCTATGTAGATGATCTATTTTTGACTGGCAACTCCCTTAAGGTGATCAATGAGTTCAAGAGAGAAATGTCATCAAAGTTTGAGATGTCAGACCTCGGAAAACTCACTTATTACCTTGGCATAGAAGTCCATCAAGGAGTAGATGGGATTCAGATTAAACAAGAAGCTTATGCAAGGAGAATTCTGAAAGAAGCAGGACTTGAAACTTGTAATCCAACTAAGATACCAATGGAGTTTGGACTTAAGGTTTCAAAGGCACAAGAAGAAGCTGAGATTGATCCAACGAGTTATAGAAGAAATGTTGGATGCCTTAGATGCTTTTTACACACAAGGCCAGACTTGGCTTTCTTTGTGGGAGTAGCAAGTCGTTATATGCAGAGTCCACGCAAGTCTCATGGTGATGTAATAAAGCAGATATTGAGATATCTAAGAGGAAAAAACAGCTGTGGATCGAAGTATGGTCGAGGAGGATCAAAAGGAATTGTTGGGTATAGTGACAGCAGTCATAATATTGACCAAGATGATGGAAAAGGTACAACTGGTCATATATTTTATCTAGGTGAAGCACCTATTACATGGTATTCACAGAAGCAAGACATTGTAGCCCTCTCATCCTGTGAAGCTGAGTTTATGGCTGCAACAAAAGCAGCTAAACAATCAATATGGCTTCAAGAACTGTTGGGTGAAATCAAAGGAAGAGAACCTGAAAAAGTTCTCATCAAGATTGATAATAAGTCTGCAATTGCACTCACTAAAAATCCAGTGTTTCATGGGAAGACGAAACACATTCAAAAAAGGTATCATTTCATACGAGAATGCATCGAGAAGGAGGTCATTAACGTAGAACACATACCTGGAATGAGCAGAAAGCAGATATATTGACAAAGGCATTAGCTCGGATCAAGTTTGAAGAAATGAGACAGCTGATTGGAGTACAAGATATGTCACAGGTAAGGTTGAAGCTTAACGGGGAGAATGTTGGTCAAACTTCAACATAGAAGTCACTAACAAGCTGGTTAGGACAAGATTAGGAAATTGATGTAATCCTAAGGGAATTAGAAGTCATCTAGTTCTAAGAAAAGGAAAGACATGTAATAAGGTAATAGGACTAGGAAAAGGAATTCATAGTTCTATATATATATGATCACCAAAGTTGTGGTTGATCATATGAGCAAGATTAGAGCTTGTGTTTAGTTTTGAGAGATTTTCTAAACATCAATAAAGAGAGTTGTCTTTATATAAGCTAAGTTTCATCTTGCAGTTGCCATTAGCCATCAATACTATGAAGATTCCAACACCCTGTTTGAGGGTCTATAAGGTCTTTCACTTTCAGATGTTGAATATGTCGAATATCCACATCTATCAAATCTTTGATGGGGATTCTTGTAACCCAGGAATCATCCCAGACATTTATATTAACAATTTCTCTACCTCTTAGAATGCTCGTCCAACACCAAGATGATTTTTTAGGTAGCGGGCATACCCATAGATAGAGCTGCACATGGACCGGTTCGGACCGGGTTTTTGGTAGAACCGGTACCTGTACACGGAGTTGACCGGTTCCTCAATTTGTGTACCTGTACTTGTACCTGTACCTGGACTTGTACCTGTACTGGTAAGACCGGTCCGGTTCCAGACCGGTACCGGGTTTTTTACCCAAATTTTGAAACACAAAGGCTAACAACAAACTAACTTAACATATAAAGTTCAACATTACAACTTAAGTTCAAAATAACGAAGGTACCTGTACCTGTACCTGTACCTGTACCAAGACCAGGACCAGTACCTGTACCTGGAGTTTAAGATGAGACTAAACCTAAAAGGGACGGCTAGGATGTAATATCTTAAAAGATATCAATGGCTCTAATTTACCGGGTTTTTCGGTTCGGTACAGACCGGGAATAGCCCAGAACCGGTACCTGTACCGGTCTATACCGGGTATCAACATTCAGAACCGGTACATGTACCGGTAACTCCGGGTCCGGATCGGTTCGAGTCCGGGTCTTTCGGGTCCGGGTCGGTACATGTAAATCGGACCGGGTCTTGTGCAGCCTTACCCATAGAGAAGAATTTTCCGCATATTTGGCTGCAAAAAGAGAACCAACTAAGTTGTGAGGGTGCATAAGAATTCTCCAAGCGGTTTTGGCAAGAAAGGCCAAATTATGATACTCCAATTTTCGAATTCCTAAGACCCCAGCCTCAATAGGAAGACAAACTTGAGACCAGCCAATAGGGTGCAATTTGTGTTGTCCTTATCTTCCTCCCCATAAGAACCTTTTCCTAAGCTTATCGATAGCTTGGAGCACACCCTTAGGAATTCAAATAGAGTCCATAATATGGTTTAAGGACGGATCGAGTACTGATTTTAGAAGTACATCTCTCCCTTCCAAGTTAAGAGCCGAAAGTTTCCAACCTTGTAGCTTATTGGTAATCTTTTAATCTAAAAATCACTTGCCTTCTGTCGACCCCATTGGATGTTGCAGCCTAAATACTTTCCGGAATTAAGAACCAGTTTCATATGTAAACCTCTTACCATATGTCTGGCAAGTCTTTTGTGGACATTTTCGGAGAACACAACACTTGACTTGTGGAAATTAATTAGTTGCCCGGACCATATGCAGTGAGTATCTAGTATCTTAGTAATTACCTGAACATTTTCAAGTTAGCCTCTAAAAAGATGATACCGTCGTATGCATAAAAGCTGTGAGAAATGACAGGAGCATTAGAAGCAATCTGAAATCCTTTTAACATTCCTGCAGACAATGCTTGATCAATAAGTCTGGAAAGAACCTCAAGACCCAGAATAAAGAGATAAGGTGACAAAAGGTCACCTTGTCGAAGACCTCTTTCAGGAAATAATGTCTCTCCAGGAAACCCATTAACAAGCACTTGGTAGCTAACAGTCGACAAACATTCGAGTACCCAACCAATCCATCGAGAATGGAAACCAAACGTTTTCATTACAGCTGCTAAGAAAGACCAGCTCATCCTGTCATAAGCTTTCTCATAATTAATTTTCAAAGCCATCCAATCACCAGGTCTTTTCTTATGCTTCATAGAGTGGTAAATTTCAGAAGTAATAAGAATGGAATCAAAGATCGATCTATTAGGGAGGAAAGCATTTTGATTCGGGGAGATGCACTTGGGTAAGATAGGCTTAAGACGAGAAGAAAGAATTTTAACAATTATTTTATAACAAAAAATTCATAGGCTAATAGGTCGGAATTGAGTAATGGTAGAAGGATTAGGAGTTTTGAAAATAAGGGTAATAAACGTTTTATTCAACCGAGGATGGAGGCCACCAGTGGCGAAGAAGTCTCGAATTACCTGACAGACATAATTGTACTTGACAAAAAAGATACCCCGCAATCCATCTGGACCGGGGGCCTTAAGAGGACCCATATCCTTGACCACATTTAGAATTTCCGCAGAAGAAAGTCAAGAAACAGCTCCAATGAGTTCCTTATTATCGGATTCAGTAATAATAGTGGGAATGAGAGAATCAAAATGAAATGAAGTGAATGGATTGGGTTCAGAAAAGAGATTCTTAAAGTGATCATTAACCATTTCCTCAATCTTATCAGTCTCAAAAACCTACTGATTACTAGTGTCTTTAAGGGGATAAATTTTATTTTTATGCCGTCTAACCAGGGTTGATAAGTGGAAGAACCGAGTATTGAGATTCCCATATTTTAACCATTGGATCCTAGATTTTTCCGCCCAAAATAATTCTTCAAGTCTAAGCTGTGAAAGATAAGCATTTAGGCAGTGTGTTTCATGAGCTTTATTAGCAAGAGAGGGTGTTATACTAAAAAGAGTTTGTGCATTAACCAATTCATCTCTTGCCTTCTCAACTCTCCTATGTATATTACTCCCAAATTCCCGTTCAAGGTCACCTCTTCCCAACATATGAAAATATACTAGATTACTGCTGCAGCAGTGCGGGATGCCCGAAGTTTGGAAGCGACTGACGTGTTTGATATTTTTGGTAATCGGTGTAGACTAGAGTGGAACTAGTGTGAATAAAAAAATATTAAAAAGTGAAAATTATATAGTCATATGGGTACTATTTTTTTAGACCTCGAAAAGAGCTTTCCGAATATATAAAGTTTGTGAATTTTGGACGAGCGGTTCGAAAGATAAATTGTTTTTTAGTTATTTATATATTATTGAAAGTTGCTGACATTATCATGAGTTATTTTGGACTAAAATGCAAATATTTGGACTAAATTGTAAATAATAAGGGTATTAGTGTATTTATCATGTATTTGGATTAATGCGTACCTAGTTGATTCGAACTGGATTAAATAGTATTTTTGGACTGTTTTTTGGACTAAACCGTATTTTTCTCAATCCCATAAGTAGAAATTAAAAATTCAAGTCTTTCTTTGATTTGGTAACCCATAAAAAGACCCATATTTTAACTTCTCCTAGAGCACTCCAAAACGCTAAAACGGCCTTGTTCGAGACACACAAATTATGAACTCCATCGTATACCCTCGGACCCATGGCTAGCTGCTGGTAAGGCTGGTCCAACAACTAATGGCGACTGACCTGAATCTGCGAAGAACTGTGGTTTAGGCTTCCTCGAACAGCTTCTATGAAACTGGTCACATAGAGAAAAACCTTTCATAGATAACCCAGATAGCACCATGGCTAGACAACACTCTTGTATATAGCATTAAATCATGGCCACCATTCAAGTCCTACAACAGACCATAACCTTAACTGAGTTGTACCCAAACCTCCATTCACTCTCAATAGTCTTTGTTCTTCTCAACTCAAACAATTTCAGACCCTCTTCTAACAAGAACTGGTGGAGACTCGTGGTTCAGAAATTATCTCAAACACTTAATATGCATATTTTGGTAATGAAGAAGATGAGCGTGTTGTGGTGTTTCTAAATCACCTCTATCTCCTTCCCTGTAGCATTCACACAAAACCCATTCATTCTAATCATTTCGTAACTCAAAATCTGTTCTCAATCACCCATCATACATTCATGAAAACAATGGAAGCAACTTGTTTCTTCTTCCCTGGATTTTCATGCCTTTAAGCTCAAGTTTTTATCTCCATTTGAATTCTTAGACGAACCCATCTCTCCTTAAACCCGTTCAAACTCGGTATCAACTCTGAACCATTGATATCCATTAATGCCATCAAGCTTCTCTATTAGGATCCTGGTACTATTAAGATGATGCTAATATTAACAAACCGTAGATGAGGAAAAACGATTTGATGGTTTTTACGGAATTGAGGAGACGACCGTGCAGAGGAGACTCCTTGAACCGAGCGAAATGTTTAACCTCACACAGATGCACTGCAAGAAGGGAGAGTTTTAAGTTCGAGAGATCAATCTGTAGGACTCCGGCCTAAACCAAGACAATGGTCGTTCCAGAGTCAATTTGGTTACAAGAGAGGATGGGTTGATCTGTAGGAGGGAAGCTGAGAAATGTGTGAAATCAATGGTGATCAAAGATTGTAGGTGTGTTGTGTATTCTGCCTGAAAATAAGATAAGCTTTGATTGATTAAATTTGCTCTGTTGAGAGTAATTGCTCAGACGTTGAGTTGATGATCTCGTGTTGTCTGTTTGACGAAAGATTGTCTTGTCCCTTCAATCATGATTCAGAGATTTATTTATATTGCCAGAATTGTAAACACCAGATCCCATGAAGTGTGACAGTTGCTGGAGTCAAAGAGTGGGGAAGTGGGAAATCGTGTCAAAATCAGTTGCTCATCATGCGGAGACTTGGTTAATTTTCCACCCACTACTTTGCTAACTCCTCCAACTGATTGCACGACTTGCTCACATTCTCGTCGTGTGTATGAACACACGTGCCGTAGACCGCCAGACCAAAACTCTAGTTAATATCCCCCATGTGACACGATTGACATCTCGTGATTGTGGAGTCAATTGCTGACTTTATGGGACAATGACTCCTTATGTTGTTGAGTCGAACATGATTTACAAATGTTCTGAGACTCATGAATTGAACATGCCTGCTGAAACAAAAGTATATTGTCGAATAAATGTTGACAACTTAAGGTGATCAAATGTTGTTGAATTGTTGAATATTAACAGTTAAACCAATATTCCTTAGTCTGAGCAAATATTGCTCGTATGAGCAAGTGCTGCTCATCTTATGAATTGCTGGTGTCAGGACCAGATAAAATATTAATTTAAGATAATGGCAGCTAGGACGAGCATAATAATAAAAGTATTGATCACGGGATCATCATAAAATTATTAGTATTTGAATATGCTCAGAACTATGTTTTGTAGAGCTCTAGATTCGAAACCCTAATTTTTGATCAATTGGTGATTTATTGAAAATCAACCACATAGTGAAGGAGAGACTGTCTACATGGGATGACGAGTCAACCATGTAACACCCAGATGCACAAATGAGCAAAATACCAAAGTCTCCTGAAGACCAGTTGGTGAAAGGATGATTAAATGCTGGTTTAATCATGGTACCGGTTAAGGAGTCATGGTACCGGCTCTTGGTGGTCATGGGACCAGCTGATGGTCGTTTGAGCAAACTTCCAGTTGGTTGAGAAGAGTTTGGACCTAATATGAGCAATTGAGCAAATTAGGTCAAAATTATTAAAACACGTGGGACCGACTATTTGCAAGCCCTAGGCCGGTCTTGGTCGGTCAAGGAGATATTCCCTTGTCACCATAACGTCCGTGTCTCAGTCCTGAGAGTTTCGATAATTTCTGATGCGCGTTTGAGCAACATTTTGAGAAAATATGAAGGATTCAAGGTCTTGTTGAAATCATGGAATTTTCATGAGATGATGAAATATAATTAATAAAATAGGGGATTGCAAGGTGTGGGACCGGCCACATCTAGGCCATGGCCGGCCGGCTAGCAAGCTCGGTCCCGCAACACTTTTCCCAATTTTACGTAATTTTATGTATTTTCCCTGATGTGAAGGAAATACCATGAAACTGAGGAATTTCATGAGGTTAGGGAATTTCCATGAGATTATGGAAATAATAAAAATAAAAATAGGGATTCATGGAGCATGGGACCGGCTATGGCCAAGGCCGGACGGACAAGGAGCCCGGTCCTAAGGCACTTTCCCTGTTTTTATAATATTTTTCATGATTTTAGGGAAATATCATAAAACCAAGGAGTTTGTTGAAACCTAGGAATTTGTTGAAATTAAGGAGTTTCCATGAGATGAGGGAAACATAAAAAATAATAAAATAAGGGGCGTGTGGGACCGGTCGGAGGGCCCGGTCCCACGAGTTTCCTTAATTTTATATTATTTTTCATGACTTGAGGGAAATTTCATGAATTTAAGGAGTTTTCATGAAACGAATGATATTTTCTCAACTGAAGAAATTTTCATGAGATCAAGGAAAATAATAAAAATAGATAAAATATAAAATTGGGCGTGGGACTGGCCACTGCACGACCGACCGGCCGGTGGGCCCAGTCCGCCTGAATTAATATTTTATTATTTATTATTTTCTTCCTATTTTGTATAGGTTCATCGTTCCTTCGTGTTTTTGATTACTCGTTCGTGCATTCAGGTACTCGTTTGTGCATTATTGCTGAGTACACTTGCACCATTTTGGTCGAGGCTTACTCGATAGCGGCTCAGATGCCCGTAAGTTGAACATTTATCATTAACCCATGGAATTCTGCTGGGAAGAACCACGAATTGAAGTGACGAAATATTACGAAGAATCGTTGAATATTGCTGAATATTCAGTTAGCGATTAGAGATAAGTAACTGATGGCTCTATACTAGCAGGCATGCTGTCTAGGAGCATTAATTATCTAAGAATTTAGAAACATGAGCTTGTTGAAACGTCATATTTCCTTTATATAGTCAGGGAAAACCTTGTTGCACCATGAAGACGTTATTGCTCTATACTAGCAGACAAGATGTTTATGAGTCGTCCAATCCTTCGATTCTATATAGAAGTAATTACTCAAATTGCTCAGCATTTATGAGATGTGAAGTTGCCTCAGCTAAGAGACTACACATCTACATATACTCTGAGAGACAATATTCTCAGTCAGAGATTTTATGGCATGAGCTTTCATGCTTCAATGAGATACATGAGCCTCAATACTCATCTGATTGCTGGATCAGGAGCATGTATAATTATGGTTTTGTGATTTTAGCCTTTGTCGAAAATCCACCATCTACATTAAGTCCCCTGCTTATTGAGGGACAGTCATGTTCCTCAGTCAGCACTAAATGGTGATTTTCCAGTTATGAACAAAATAAGTAATTGAACTTGTTGTAAGATAAGATGTTACCGGATTTTCGATCACGCAAGCGAACCACGGTTTGAACGAAGATCCCAGCGGCATGATATAGTATCATCTAACGAGCACAAATTGGTGTAGAACCTCTAATTTGATGATGGGACCTTGGTCGGTTTAGGATTCACGGGTCGGGCCCGAATAAGGAAATCTTTGTGAAATTAGGTTTTGGAAATAAAATTTGATATAAAAGGGATTAATCCTTTTTTTTTTGTTTTCACTTAGACCGACCACTACCTTCATCATCTCTCCATCTCCTTCACGTCAGAGCAGAGAAAAAAAAATTGTGTACGCCGGAGCCGACCGTCACCATCCACCGCCGGCCAAATTCCGGCCAACTCCGGCGCCGACCAGGTACGTCAAATTTTTTTTTTTTTATTTTCCAGAAGTTTGGGGGATTTGTTCATGAGTTGTTCATGCTAAAATCATATACATGTGTATATATGAGTGTGAGTTTTATGGAAAACCCTTATTTTATTAAACGTATGTTCGTTCGATCATTAGTTCAAGAGACTAGCAATAATCCCTAACTTGAGAGAGATTTTTCTTTTGAAATAGACATGTGTCCAGTGATAAAATTTTGTTTATGAGCTTTCATGGAAATCAAAATTTTATCTTAAAAGATATGAACCTTTCACAAGACCGAAATAAACCTTCGTTTCAAAGAAAAAATGCTCATACGAAGGAAAAGAGATTTTTTTTATATATGTGAAACCGTGACATATAATAACATAATGCCATATATTTATTTACGTGAGTACATAAAAGTTTTGAAAATTTTACGTGAATTATTCACGTTAATTATTGTCTCGTAAAATCAAAACATGGGTTTTGAGTAACCCTTGAAATTAGACAATTTATGTATGATGAAATATTGTATTGGTGTAAATTTCATAGCTCAGTTGTGGATGTTTATACTATGAAAAATATGTTCATGATTTTATGAAAACCTGAGTTTTGCTCGTCTTTTGTAGATCCGAACGAGCAAATTTTGAAGTGCTAGATCTCGTATCACAATCACTATTATTAGTGGAATTGTAAAAAGGTAAGACTTGAGGATTACCATTTTTGTAGATTGCCTGCATGAATATTTTGTTGTCAGATTGTATAGCTCCATCATATTGTCGAGTCTTGTATGACAATATTCTGAAATAATGTTTGTGCACATTATAGCTACTTCGCAAAGATGTCTGACTCCCAGGAAAATGATGCCTCCAGAGACGATACATGTATGGATGAGACTTCTGTTGGTGAAGAAGAAGAAGAATCTCATGGGCTCAAAAACGTTCCAAATATAGATGATGCATTTTTCGCGGTTCAGCAGGGAACTGAAAAACGTCTTCAATCTCCAGCATTTCTCCTTCTGATAAATCCCAGAGACGTTGTTCAGAAGAAATTAGTGACTCCTCGAGCAGCTATTCGATTTTGTCTTGAACGAGGACTTTTTCTTGCGTCGATTATAAAATTCAGGCTTTCTCGACGACCTTTAGAAAAAATTTCTGGGTGGGCGAGACATATGCTGGGGTTTCCTCGTGTTAGAGCCATGTTGGACAGAGCACAGGTAACCAGGGCTATCCAAGCATCTGGAGATTTGTTCATTTTCCATGATGCGTGAGGTATTGTAGCTCTACTTGCTCGCTGGTGCATTCCAACGCATACCTTCATATGCATATGGGGAGAGTTTACCATTACTTTGGAGGATGTAGTTGCTTTGTTGCATCTCCCAATCACGGGTAACTTCCCTGAAGAGCTTTCAGCAGAGGAGACAGCAGTTTCCAACATCCTGACAGTTGAGATGGAGAGAATTAATAAGGCGTCTGGCAAAGGTTGTTACGCCCACTGGTTAACACACCGGTGGCCACGAATACCCCTCTTGACGAACCTGACAGTATGTTATCTATTGCTGCTTTCTTGTGTTTATGGCTGTCTAGGGACGTGTTTGAAGACCTCGGAACTTTGCTAAAGCCATTTTTAATCCATTTTGCCATTAAGATGGCTCAAGGTGAACAACTTCCCATAAGTAGTCTATTCTTGTGTTCTTTGTACTCGAACCTGTATTCCTTGGTTATAGACTCCAGCGTTTTGAATGGCTTTATGAAGATTAAATGCTACGCCAATACGATGTTTCTCCAGTCCTTGATGTGGGAGCGCTTCAAGAAATATGCACCTATTCCTCGTAATATCTTGCAAGGGCTGAATGCCGCTGATTCTAGTCGTATTTTTCTTGAGAAGGATAATGTCAGGATTATGTGCTGGTCTACAAAGAAACTTCAATCCAAGACGCGTCTCATCGATGTGTTAGACAATGAATCTGAGTTTAATTTTCGTCCCTGGGTGCTAATTCTTTCTTATGTTTCTCAGTTGAAAACTTTCAATACTGAAGAAAGTATGACTTTGAAATCTGGCATTGACTTGAACGATAGTGAAAGATCCTTCATGTTGATTTGTACTCCAGGTTACTTGATATCAGCAATATATGGAAACTTTTCAGTAGAGGAATACAACATCGATAGAGCAGCTCGTCAGATGGGTATGGATCAATGCGTTCCAACTTTTCGAAGAAGGAAACCATCAGTGGAACATCTTAAGACCTGTTTAGATCGCACACGTGTGGAAGGAGGTTCTTACTGGTTTCCTTGTTCTGAACGAATTACATATGTAACTCCGGGTTGCATAGATTTCTGGATCAGCATCTTGAGAGTTTACACGATTTTGTAATGGTTGGCTAACCTTTAGTGAA
This sequence comes from Papaver somniferum, assembly GCF_003573695.1. Classification (NCBI taxonomy): domain Eukaryota; kingdom Viridiplantae; phylum Streptophyta; class Magnoliopsida; order Ranunculales; family Papaveraceae; genus Papaver; species Papaver somniferum. The sequence goes on from NC_039363.1 coordinate 39,927,737, forward strand.
AGAGCCTCCTTCTGCTGATATGATTGCTTCTCGACCAAGATTGAAACATATCTCTGGCGGCGATAAGCGAAAGGCATCTCCAGGATGTTCACCAGTATGTATCTTTTGCATGTTCTTCATATGATTAAAATACTTCTTTTGATTGTCACATCAATTTTATTTGCAGTACGGTCGTGATGTGAGACCTCGAATCGAAGTAAACTTCTCAGAAGCAGAAACAGTCATTCACGATGGAGAAGGCAGGAACAAGAATTGTAAATTATTGCCAACACCATAAAGTCCCCAGTTGTTTCCTTGGTGAGTTGTCAATACTTTTTCGCTATGACCTTTTCATATCCGTATTACTAGGATCGTAAACCAACATTCGTTATTTGGTTACAGAACTTTGCTCCATCAAGTATTGATGTCTTCAATTCTCTGCTGCTGGGCAGACGATTTCTGACTTAAGTGTTGAAGAAGAGAATGATGTGAGTACTCTTCCACATAGCCAAATATGATGCTTCGAAGATAAAATTCTAATTGTTTGAGAATATGTCCAGGAGGATGTTGCCATGGAAGTGGAGATTGCTGATGCTCGTCCATCCTCGGAGGATAGAGATAAAGAAAATTCCCAAGGTTCAAAACCGAATGGAAGTAATAAAACTCTTGATGTTGACACGGGCAATTCCGATCCTTTGAACATTTCAGAGACCACCCAAGTAAGTATTTCCCTTGCATTTTATCCATAGAAAGATGAAATTGTTGATTTATGAATGAGTGAACGAGAATCCATGTGCATATACGGAAAACTTTGCTGAAATACGCCGCCAGAAAATTCAGAACTCAGTCTTTTAGCAAAAACGCCATAAAATCTTCATCTGAAGTCGGATTTTCACGGTCTGCATATGTATCTTCAAGCCCGAAAAATTTCCAAGCTTTACGAATGAAGATTATTAAGTTTTGAGCATGTTTAGGGCCTGAAAAAGGCGAAATAGGAAACTTCCATGAGACTTTCAGAATTTTTTCAGACTGTACGTTGCCCAATGTTTTGACCATATCTCCTTGACCGCTTATTGGATTGCTATGAAATTTTTATATGTTTCAGAGAACATATATACGAAGAGAATGGTATATAACCCATTCTCATATTCCTTGTATATTTTTCTCAGTTCGTCATCTTGTACATGGCAGAGTAAAATCTCTTCAGATGAGCTTGCCGCAAAACGTGTTTTTATGACTTTCATGCTACTTGTTAGCGTCTTGAGTGAATAATGATGAAATTTGATGATGTTGGACTGCTTTTATGTTGTAGTTTATGATCCTATTTGGTTTCCATGTCTATATTTCTCTAACCTCATGTAATCTTCATATTAGATACCAAATACCGAAGTTGAGGATACTGAAATCAATAATGGTAACACGCGCAACCCTGGAGTTATTGATGAAGAGACAACCATCCCTGTACTTCAAATCCATGAGAGGGTTGTCACTGAAGTTATGGAAACCTCGATTGTTGCTACTCCAGTAGTAGAAGAAACCGAGCCACAAGTAGAGGAGACTGAAGAAACTGTTGCCATGACCGTAGAAGTTGCTCCAGTAATTGAAAATTGTATAGTGGTGCATGAATATCCAAGTGCGGGAGTTGTTTTTGATCCTCAATTTTACGCATTACTCTCATATCATGAACTAGTTGGTGGATTCAGCGTTCCTATTGGATATGCAGGCTTGTACGAGAAGATATGGAGGAAGTTTGGTCACATCATTGTTACCAGAGACCCTGGACGCGCTTATGCTTTAACAATGCAAGTAAGTGTCATCTTGCGTGTTGTAAGTGATATATGCGCTAGGGCCAGAAATACTGTGACTCCAGATGTACTCTTTGATTGGGAGTTCAACTTGGAGAATTCTGAAAGACTTGGCTTCAACGTGAAGTGGCTTCGTAAGAAAATAGATGCTATCAAGAACTCATGTGAGAGTAACATACCCTTTCCCAATGATGTTGTGATGGATAAAGAAGACAGGATTGCTAGGCTGACTGAGGAGCTGAACATGGAGAAGGCGGCCTTGCAAGTCTTGAAGGATGTAGAGGATCAAAAAACTTTTTTTACTGATTTTCTTTGATTTCCTTTTCATAATCTCTTGAACTTCTGAATTTCTGAGAGATGTGAGGTTTTATTTTTGTTTTGATATTGATTGGTTTTGGATTGGTAGATGATTGAGGATTTTCTTTTGGATTTGATAGAGATTTTCTTTAAGCAAAATGATCTGAACTTTGATAAATTATTGAATTCAAATATTGAATACAAGTATCGCAAACGTTTTGGAGAAATTGAAATACAATGAAAGAAAATCCTAAATGCCAAATCCCAGACGTCATGAACGCTTAAACGCCCAGTACCTCAAATGCCCAATAATTTCAAGCGTCAAATGCCTTAAGTCAATTCTCATGGATCACCAGCATGGTCCTGCCATCTATGTTGATCAGTTTTTAGTAGCCTCCAGTTATGGATCTTACAACCATGAAAGGTCCTTCCCAATTGGAGCTCCTTGCAGAATGGAGATCACGCTTAGTTTCCTTAAGAACTAAATATTATTCTTTGAATTTGTTAGGCTTGGTCGTCCGCGCCTTGAATATCTTCTGTTGATTCGGAATTCCTCGTGTGATGGGATTCCATGGTTGCGGCACATATGGACACTCGTGCAGAGGGGAGTATCCAGCGTACTGTCTGTCATGCTTAGCCATGTTCTTCAACAGTAGAGTGTGTTGAAGGCGTTAGAGCCGTCTTTACAGCATGAATCCAAGTTCGTCCAAGGATCATGTCGTGCCCTGGATCTTCCCGGATTATGTAAAACTTGGTCTCAATGCAGACCGAACTTTCTTTAACCTTGAGGATGATATAGCCATATGCGTCTCTGGAATTCCCTTCGTGATCCCTGATTTCCATGGGAGCATGAGTAGCTTCTTGTCGAGTAATGCCAGCGGCTCTGAGGGTTTTCAAAGGAATGATGTTGATGGCAGTGCCAACATCAACAAATGCTCTCTTGAATTCATTTCCTTTAATATGCACCGTGGTGAGCAGTCTCCAGTCATACATTTCCTTATCAGTGGATGGAGGTTCAGGAGGTACTTCTGGAATCGGTAGACATTTCCCAGACACTATGTGGTTCAGAGCCATGAACATGTCTCCCCTCTGTGCCTTCGACGGATAGAGCAATTCGCAGATATGCTCGATCAATGACTGAATTGCTTCTTTGACTGGTTGTTCAGAGATGGAGAAAGTCCTGACTGGGAGAGGATCTCTGTGTACTCCTTCAGTACCCAAGTTAAGCTCTCCCGATTCAACCTTTTCCCTGAATATGCGCTATAAGACTATGCAGTCGCTTGTGGGATGATTGACGAACCTGTGGAAGCGGCAGTAACGAGGACTTTCCATGTGTTTTTCAGTTGGTTATTTCTTGAAATATGGCAACTTGATAGCACCATCTTGGATCCAAGCATCCAAGAGTTCGATCACCTCTTCAATGGAAAGGGGAAAGTCAGGTGTTTCTTGATCAGGAACTCCTGTGCGTTGGTCATAGGCTTGTGCATCTTTCTTATCCTTCCTTTGTGCTTCCGAAGGAGCTGAGGTGTGTTTGCGCTGCGGTTCGGCTTTCCGTTTTCTCCTTTCTGCCACAACATTTGTGGAAGGATGGAGGTTGTACTGCTTGTTGATCAGACGTCTGCTACCTCGAGCGTCTCTCGGTTCTTCAGCCTTTGTAGCTTTTGTTCTTTCCATAAAGCGGGTGCGGTAGTTTCCGGTCTCTTTGCCGCCTCATGAAGCTCTGAGAAGGTATGGAAACGAAGATTTTCCAATAAAGCTCGGTAGACCGCGATCATGCCGTTGATACACAAGTCTACCAGTTGTTGCTCTGTGACGTTTAGATCATGACAGTCCAGGGCCTGGACTTTGAATCTTTTCACGTAGTCATTGGGATGTTCATTGCTCATATGAAACATTCTTCCAAGATCAGAGAGAGTAACTTTCTCTGACACAAAGAAGTACTTTCTATAGAAGACGTTAATCATTTCTCCTCAATTGTTGATAGTTCCTGGTGCGATGTTGTCGTACTAGGTGTATGCCTGCCTTTCAAGGATTTTGAAAATTCTTTGAGGCGAACAACATGGTTATGCTCATGTTCACCCAAGGATTTCAGGAACCAAGAAACATGCTCCCGAGCATTGCATGTCTCGTCATACAAAGTGAAGGTTGGATAGGTATAACCTTTTGGAAGAGGAATCCTTTGCGTAGCAGTATGGAGGCTGGTGACGATGGATATGTGATTTTTTGTCTTTTCCATGGTTCTCCAAGAGGCGTTCCAAATCTTCCTGAGTAATGAAATTTGATGATTTCTTCGCTGATGGATCGTCTGCAGCTTTGTGGACTTCGCTGTCATCCACTGTATGAATTGGAACTACTTCAGGATCAACATCTGAGGATGTTTCCTTTTCTTTTCCTTTTTCCTGAGTCTTCTCTGACATCTTGTCAGTGAGAGTCTTGAGATAATTGAATAACTCCTTATGTGTTGCAGCCATGTAAGTTTGATTCTTTGCAAGAGTCTCTTGCACCTTGATGATATCAGCCATGGTAGGTGGTGGATTCCCCCTAACTTCCTCAGGGTGTAGGCCGAACAGGGGATGACCTTCCATGTTAGCGTGAGGAGGAATAACAGCACCACCGTGAGTGTTAGAGGCCGGAATGGTTTCCGCGATATACTCATTGTTATTGTTTCTAGTGCTAGCATCGTTTGTGTTGGAACATGTAACTAACCCAGACCAAAACCAACCATCTTTGTGAATACTGAGATTGCAACCGAGAGAATGATCTCCCACTATGGTCGCCAATCTGTAGACGGGGGAAAACGATTTGCTGGTTTTTACGGAATTAAGGAGACGATCGTGCAAAGAAGACTCCTTGATCCGAGCGAAATGTTTAACCTCACACAGATGCACTGCAAGAAGGGTGTGCTTTAAGTTCGAGAGATCAATCTGTAGGACTCCGGCCTAAACCAAGACAATGGCCGTTCCAGAGTCAGTTCGGTCACAAGAGAGGATGGGTTGATCTGTAGGAGGGAAGCTGAGAAATCTGTGAGATCAATAGTGATCAAAGATTGTAGGTGTGTTGTGTATTTTGCCTGAAAATAAGATAAGCTTTGATTGATTGAATTTGCTCTATTGAGAGTAATTGCTCAGACGTTGAGTTGATGATCTCGTGTGGTCTGTTTGACGAAAGATTGTCTTGTCCCTTCAATCATCATTCAGGGACTTATTTATATTGCCAGAATTGTAAACACCTGATCCCATGAAGTGTGACAGTTGTTGGAGTCAAAGAGTGGGGAAGTGGGAAATCGTGTCAAAACCAGTTGCTCATCGTGCGGAGACTTGGTTAATTTTCCACCCACTACTTTGATAACTCCTCCAACTGATTGCACGACTTGCTCACATTCTCGTCGTATGTACGAACACACGTGGCGTAGACCGCCAGACCAAAACCCTAGTTAATATCCCCCATGTGACACGATTGACATTCGTGATTGTGGAGTCAGTTGCTGACTTTATCGGACAATGAGTCCTTGTGTTCTTGAGTCGGACATGATTTGAAAATATTCTGAGACTCATGAATTGAGCATGCCTACTGAGACAAAAGTATATTGTCGAATAAATGTTGATAACTTAAGGTGAGCAAATGTTGATGAATTGTTGAGTATTGATAGTTAAACCAATATTCCTTAGTCTGAGCAAATATTGCTCGTATGAGCAAGTGCTGCTCATCTGATGAATTGTTTGTGTCAGGACCATATAAAATAATAATTTAAGATACAGGCAGCTAGGCCGAGCATAATAGTAAAAGTGTTGATCACGGGATCATCATAAAATTATTAGTATTTGAATCTGCTCAGAATTATGTTTTGTAGAGCTCTGGATTCGAAACCCTAATTTTTGATCAATTAGTGATTTATTGAAAATCAACCACAGAGTGAAAGAGGGACCGGCTACATGGTATGACGAGTCGACCATGTAACACCTAGATGCTCAAATGAGAAAAATGCCAAAGTCTCCTGAAGACCAGTTGGTGAAAGGATGATTAAATTCTAGTTTGATCATTTATTGAAATAATGCTCGTGTGAGCGTTAGGTAGTAAAACCTGATTATGGAGAGATGGGGGACCGACCAAGGAGTCATGCGACCGGCTCTTGGTGGTCGTGGGACTAGCTGATGGTCGTTTGAGCAAACTCCCAGTTGCTTGAGAAGAGTTTGGACCTAATATGAGCAATTGAGCAAATTAGGTCAAAATTATTAAAACACGTGGGACCGACTATTTGCAAGCCCTAGGCCGGCCTTGGTCGGTCAAGGAGATATTCCCTTGTCACCATAACGTCCGTGCCTCAGTCCTGAGAGTTTTGATAATTTCGGATGCGCGTTTGAGCAACATTTTGAGAAAATATGAAGGATTCAAGGTCTTGTTGAAACCGGGGAATCTTCATGAGATGATGAAATATAATTAATAAAATAGGGGATTGCAAGGTGTGGGACCGGCCACAGCTAGGCCATGGCCGGCCGTCTAGCAAGCTCGGTCCCGCAACACTTTTCCCAATTTTACGTAATTTTATGTATTTTCCCTGATGTGAAGGAAATACCATGAAACTGAGGAATTTCATGAGGTTAGGGAATTTCCATGAGATTATGGAAATAATAATAATAAAAATAGGGATTCATGGAGCATGGGACCGGCTATGGCCAAGGCATGGCCGGCCGGACAAGGATCCCGGTCCTAAGGCACTTTCCCTGTTTTTATAATATTTTTCATGATTTTAGGGAAATATCATAAAACCAAGGAGTTTGTTGAAACCTAGGAATTTTTGAAATTAAGGAGTTTCCATGAGATGAGGGAAACATAAAAAATAATAAAATAAGGGGCGTGTGGGACCGGTCGGAGGGCAAGGTCCCACAAGTTTCCTTAATTTTATATTATTTTCATGACTTGAGGGAAATTTCATGAATTTAAGGAGTTTTCATGAAACGAATGATATTTTCTCAACTGAAGAAATTTTCATGAGATCAAGGAAAATAATAAAAATAGATAAAACATAAAATTGGGCGTGGGACTGGCCACTGCACGACCGACCGGCCGGTGGGCCCAGTCCGCCTCAATTAATATTTTATTATTTATTGTTTTCTTCCTATTTTGTATAGGTTCATCGTTCCTTCGTGTTTTTGATTACTCGTTCGTGCATTCAGGTACTCGTTTGTGCATTATTGCTGAGTACACTTGCACCATTTTGGTCGAGGCTTACTCGATAGCGGCTCAGATGCCCGTAAGTTGAACATTTATCATTAACCCGTGGAATTCTGCTGGGAAGAACCACGAATTGAAGTGACGAAATAATACGAAGAATCGTTGAATATTGCTGAATATTCAGTTAGCGATTAGAGATAATTAACTGATGGCTCTATACTAGCAGGCATGCTGTCTAGGAGCATTAATTATCTGAGAATTGAGAAACATGAACTTGTTGAAACGTCATATTTCCTTTATATAGTCAGGGAAAACCTTGTTGCACCTTGAAGACGTTATTGCTCTATACTAGCATGCAAGTTGTCTAGGAGTCGTCCAATCCTTCGATTTTATATATAAGTAATTACTGAAATTGCTCAGCATTTATGAGATGTGTCATTGCCTCAGCTAAGAGACTACACATCTACATATACTCTGAGAAACATTATTCTCAGTCAGAGATTTTATGGCATGATCTTTCATGCTTCAATGAGAGACATGAGCCTCAATACTCATCTGATTACTGGATCAGGAGCATGTATAATTGTGGTTTTACGATTTTAGCCTTTCTAGAAAATCCACCATCTACACAAACACGCAAGAACAGTTGATCTTTCGAATGGAGATCGACCACTTCTTAATAAACTTAATAATCTGATAATTGAATGAATAACCCTAGAACAACCTAAGCATATATATAGAGAACGTAATAACCTGTAAATAAGGAAACAAATAACTAATTCATAAAATAACTATAGTTGATGTCGGTGTCCCAAGATCCCACCCGTCTTCAGATGAAGCTTGTCATCAAGATGCAAAGGCAGGAAAACGGCTAATGAAATATGCGGAATCTTCCCATTTAGCCTCTTCTACAGAACGACTTTTTCACTTAATCAACCAACGAGTTACCGCAACATTGCGTTGCTTAAACATTCCTCGATCCAGTATTTTCTCAGGTTCCCATTCAAAATGGTCTAGTGTTGTAGGTAAGTTGGATACAACTGTATCATGTGCTCCTGATTTCAACTTCAATGCTGACACATGAAAACTGGGTGTATGCGACTTGCCGTAGCTTATACGCAACAGGTCCAATTTTCTCTTAGATGCGAACAGGTCCATAAAAACGTGGAGAGAGCTTGGAATACGCTTGATTTGCAACCGTAGTTTGCCTATAGGGGTGTAAACGAAGATAAACAAGGTCACCTACCTCAAAGATTCTTTCTTTCCTATGAGCATCGGCGTAGGACTTCATTCGATATTGAGCAGTTTGAAGATGCACCTTGAGGATTTGTAAGGTACGACCACGAGACCGCAACGAAGTATCCACAGCATGGACATCAGTAGAGCCTGGAACATAAGTCACAACAGTTGGTGGTGGACGACTATACACAGCTTCAAATGGAGTCATTTTAATGGCTGAGTGATAAGTGGTGTTATACCACCATTCCGCCCACGGTAACCAGCTAGCCCAACTGTGTTGTTTGTTCCCAGCAAAACAACGGAGATAGCACTCTAAAGTGTGATTTGTCACCTCAGTTTGGCCATCCGTTTGTCGATGGTAAGTGGAGCTCCGACATATTTTCATATCTTAAAGCGAAAAGAAAGCTTCCCATAATTTACTTAGAAATATAGGATCACGATCACTTACAATTGTCTGGGGCATGCCATGAAGAAGTACAACTTCACGAACAAAAACATCTGTTACAGTAGCGGTAGTATAAGGATGTGAAATTGCACAGAAATGAGCATATTTAGAAAGCCGATCGACTATCACCATTATAGAAATCTTACGGCCGGAATTAGGCAATCCATCAATAAAATCCATTGATATATCGAGCCACACATCATCGGGAGTGGGATGTGGTTGAAGGAGACCAGGGGGAGATATGGATTCCGACTTGTTTCTCTGGCATACATCACACTCCACAATATAAGACTTAATTGTTTTCTTCATAACTTTCCAATAAAAGTTTGCCTTCAACCTCTTATACGTTCGTAAGAATCCAGAGTGTCCAGCAGATGGGGTACCATGAAACTCATGTAAGAGTTTTGTTGGGTGCAATAATCAAAAACAAGGAAAAATCAAATAAGAAAAATTTATTGATACTTAGCTCCTTTATAATAGAAGTGATCGATTTGATGAAACGGACGAGCTCTCCATATCTCTGCAACAGCAACAAGGCAAAACTTTGGAAAAACAGAGTGAGTCGCGTGTTCAACACGTTTCCCTTAAGACATTAGCGCCCGTCTACACTCAAGAGTGATACTATAGCCCTCACATGACGGATATCTCCAGGATAAAACACCCTACTACACCTACTACTAGCATATGTAGTAGATGCTCAACTTGAGCTTGGCAACTCCAAAAAAAAACCATAAAGGAAAATCTCGAACACTTGAGAAAATAATATAAAATGTTTTTTCACTTAGGGGTCCCTCTAAATATAGAGCAACCCCTTTTCCATAGATTTTACAAAAGTAGTGAATTTGTTTATATAATTGACAAATACAACTTAAGAAGAAAAACTCCCCGATGTGGGACTAAAATGTTTATATAGTTTCTTGAAACTACTAAAAATTGGAAACTCCACAATGTGGGTCTAATAAGTTTCATTCACAAAAGAAAACAATAAATTATAATTTTTTATTAAAACTTTGAAAAAATATTTTTTATTAATCGTTTTCCAACAATCCCCCACATGAATGAAAACTCAATAAAACATGAAAACATAGATAGATCTTGGTAAATCAACATCCCAATCTCACGATCCAAACAGACTTATCATGCAAGTGTTGAGATCATACTAGTCATTTCTACGTCCTCTCCCTCACACAAAAGTGTGTTGACCCCAGGGTCATACTATGGATTGCACAAATCATAATAGTATTGAGAGATTTCATCTTTAGTTCTCACATGGTGAGACTATAGGTATCTTTCACCAAAGTGAAAAAGCATGAACTAGTGAACCCTTAGTGACCTTTAGGTCCTAAGTTCCAGTAATACCAAAACCATCAAAACGAAAATCACATAAAAAGCGCAGGAAATACCATTTTAGGCAGAGGTGTCCATGAGGTCTTGAACCTTTTCTTAGTGAATATTACCGGAATTACTTGCTAGAGACAGTGAACTATGTCTTGAACTGCTAGCATTTGATGTAATTCACGATAACAACCACGGGTGATATCTCCAAGGTTGCTGCCAAGCTCGTGCCGTTTTGTCCAATTTGGCCCTGGACATATCCTGTTTCTCAGAATGCTCTAGAGAATCAAAGCTCATATTCTCATAAGAAACGGCCCACTTCCTCATTCAGATAGGTGAGTTTCCATAAAGAGTGTTACTGCTACACCCCACTTCAATCTTAAATTGAAACTATAGAACTCATTAAGACTTCTTAAAAGTCATCCTTCACATGCAGTCACACTATCACGTCTACACCATAGGGAAGGGACAGAGAATAAAATTCTCTGATAGTGTTTACCTTTACCCACCACAAATTAGTTGTCTCATTCGAAACCTTGATCTTGGGATCTCCGGTCAGCAAGGTTGAGTATCCTTCATGGCAAGTTTAATTTATGAGCTTAAGCCCCTTCCCCCTTGATGCATTTCTAACTATCTCTTGGGATAAACCTTTCGTCAAAGGTTGCGCGATATTCTCCTTGGACTTTATCCAATCAATGGAAATAACGCCGATAGGGATTAGTTATTTTCAGCTTTAGCTATTATAGCTTGGCTAACACAATGTATAGATATAGCTGGCACAGGCCTATGCCAGAGAGGAATGTCTTCTAAAAAGCATCTTAGGCACTCGGCCCCCTCTCGTGCTTTATCTAACTCAATACTCTCAGATTTCATAATGAATTGAGCAATATATGTTTGTTTGTAAATCTTCCAAAAACAAACCCTCATGCTAGAGTGAAACATATTCACTCGTAGACTTAGACTCCTCTGAGTCAACTATCCAGTTTACATCACAAAGTCCCTCAAGGACAGCAAGATACCTTTAATAAATCAAATAAAAGGTAATATAGTATTTTAGGTACCATAATACTCTACTCAGTGCATCTGAATGCTATTGCTATGGACTACAATTATATCTACTTAATTTACTCACAATATAGGAAATGTCTGGACTCTTACAGTTCATTAAATTCATCAGACATCCTATAACTCTTGAGTATTCAAGTTAAGATACTCCATTACCCTTTTTTCTTGAGTCTACAAGAATAATCGTACGGAGTACAAGCAGGCTTACAATCACATTGATTGTATCTCTTAAGCACAAATTCAACATAATGAGAATGACTAAGACTACATATGTTACATTATTTTCTAATCCTCATCCCTAGGATTACATCAACAGGGCCTAAGTCTTTCAAGTCAACGTTCTCATTCAGCGCATGTTTTTAGTGGAATTAATCACATCTATGTTTATATCAAGTATAAGCATATCATCAACATACAAGCATACAATCACACATGCATCCTTAACAAGTTACTTGTAAACATACTTGTCAGATTCATTAACTTAAATCCACTACACATTATCACATGATCAAATTTTCCATGTCACTGTTTACGTGCTTATTTTATAAACCATACAAAATTTTGTTCAACTTACAAACTTTGTCATCATAACTTTTCACTACAAAGTCCTCAGGTTGGTCTATGTAAATTTCTTTACCTAATTCACGATTTTAGAAAAGCTGTCTTAACATCCATATGATGTATTTCTAATTTTTATGACAGCAGTAACAATTAGCATCTCAACGGAAGTAAATCTCGTCACATGTGAATAAGAATCAAGGAAATATACACCTTCTTTTAGTTTATAGCCTTTAGCTACCAACTTAGCCTAATATTTTTCCACAGTTCCATATACCTAATGTTTCCTCTTAAAGACTCATTTACATCTCATGGCCTTACTCTCTGGAGGTAAACTATAAACCTCCCAAGTCAGGTTCCGACGGACTGAGTCCATTTCACTAAATGAAGCTTCTTACCAGAATGGGGTTGCAGTAGATATCAGGGCATCTTTACAAGTCCAGGGCTTAGACTAAGCTAGGCATGTTATGAAGTCGGCTTCATAAGAAGTCTCAAGTCTAATTGTTTTACTTCTCTTAGGCTCAACCTTAACTTCATCTTCTTTTAAGATAAGTTCTGACTATTTGAAAATAAATCTAGGGGATCAACAACACATCTCTAATGAGGTACAGGTTTAAGAATAAACATGTTCAAAGAACTCAGCATCCCTAGATTATGTAATAGTATTCACAACAAAGTCGGAAAAATCACACCAAAGTATGAAAAATCAGAACACACAACCAAAAATCTATATATAGAAGTATACTCAGCATACCCTATATGAAGACACAAACAACATTTTTGGTTTCCATCTAGTTCTTTAAGGAATAGGAATGACAATCTTAGTCAAACACCCCCACACTTTGACGTATTCATAAGAAGGTCATCTACCTTTCCATAAATCATATGCAGTTTCATCTGATCCTTAAGGGTACTATATTCAGGATATACTAGTTAAGAGGACTGCCTCCACCCACAAGGCCGCAGGTAATCTTGAACTAATCAACATGGAAATTATCATCTTCTTAAGGATACATTTTTTATGTTCAAGGCTTCTAATTGGTTTTGAACTTCAAGTTTAAACATCTTAAGGCTTCTAAGGCATCATCCTTATCCCTAAGAAAGTATACAAGATAGTACCTCGTACAATCATCCACGAAAATTATAAACCATCTTTTACCATAATGGTTTTGGGTTGAACTCATGTCAACTAGGCCTAACTGAATTAATTCTAAGGGCTTAGAATTACTATGAACATTTGTGCTAAAATATTTTATAGCATATTCATTTCACTTTTGAGTTCAAGATCCAAACTAAATTTGGGTACGTAGCCTATGCTAAGCAGTTTATGCATTGACTTATAATTTTACGGTTCCAAGTCTACCATGCAAAACATTCAAAACACACACAAAAGAAATCATAAGAATCAACTATGTTCACTTCATCAGATTTTTCCTTCAAACTTATATAGACCCTAAGCCCTATAACTGTTGCCTAAAAAATCAATGCCCTTAGTTATAACAAGTTTTCCACATTTAACTAAGATCTTCAATCTTTTACCATCTTCAAGAGAACAAGATACAAGATTCTTTCATATGCTAGGAACATGAAAACTTCATTCAGTGTGAGAATATTATAGATATGAGCTTATGCTCGACCTTTCCCTTTTATGCAACCTTTGTCGCAGATGAGTTACTCATATAGAGTTTCTCGACATCCCTTATCCTATGATAAGAGGTGAACAGGTCTCTGTTTCAACAAACATACTTAGTGTCTCCAGAGTCCACCCACCAGTCTCTCACATTGGTTATTAAAATAACTTCCGACATCATGTCAATGAACTCGTTCTAATTTGTTTCAACTAAATTAGCATTAACTTTATACTTATTAAGGTTTTATGTTGTCCACACTTTACTGCCGTATGGCCAGGAATTTTACAAACATAACAATCACCCTTAATTAAAGTAATGCCTGATTCAGTTTTACGAAACATACCTTTCTTATGAAAACTATGCTTAGAGTTGTGTTTGGTGTTCTTGCCTTTGTCATCTTTGGAAGACTTGTGTTCATTCACATGTGCCTGGTAGCCATGTTACTTTTCAATTTCATGTCACAAACTTCGTTTATACTCTGACCACGGATACGGTAATTTCCCAATCATTTAATACACCACATCTCACAAACCTTAGTTCAGATAAAATATGAGTTTTGAAGATAATATCTAGATTTATAAACTTCGTTTGAACCACCATATCAAAAAACTCATGGTTACCCCATAAAAACTACTTTAGTTAACAACAAAATTCTGCCCGTCAGAATTTTTCAAGAACGTTTCTCTGTTTTGTAAAATATCAAAAAAATACTTTTACAACTCCAAAAATTCTAAATTTTACGTGAGTAACTATCAGGATGTCTAATACGTTGTATCAAAAGAGTTCATCAAAATTCCTTCTAGGTTAAGAGATAAACTCGAAACTCTACAGCTGACCAAATATTCGTTTTTGTTTTTCACTCCACAATTAACATCCATGATTCACAAACCAACCAACCATTTTCGATTATTACAAATTGTAATGTCTTAAGATTGTTGGGTGCAATAATCAAAAACAAGTAAAAATCAAATAAGAAAAAGTTATTGATACTTAGCTCCTTTATAATTGAAGTGATCTATTTGATGAAACGGACGAGCTCTCCATATCTCCGCAACAGCAACAAGGAAAACCTTTGGAAAAACTGAGTGATTCACGTGTTCAACACGTTGCCCTTAAGACATTAGCGCCCGGCTACACTCAAGAGTGATGCTATAGCCCTCACAGGAAGGATATCTCCAGGATAAAATACCTTACTACACCTACTACTAGCATATGTAGTAGATGCTCAACTTGAGCTTGGCAACTCCGAAAAAAACCATAAAGGAAAATCTCGAACACTTGAGAAACAATATAAAATGTTTTTTCCCTTAGGGGTCCCTCTAAATATAGAGCAACCCCTTTTCCATAGATTTTACAAAAGTAGTGATTTGTTTATATAATTGACAAATACAACTTAAGAAGAAAAACTCCCCGATGTGGGACTAAAAGGTTTATATAGTTTCTTAAAACTACTAAAAATTAGAAACTCCAAGATGTGGGTCTAATAAGTTTCATTCACAAAACAAAACAATAAATTATAATTTTTTATTAAAACTTTAAAAAAATATTTTGTATTAATCTTTTTCCAACAAGTTTAGCACACAGGCAACCACAATACGTCCCTTGTATCGCAGAATATTATCCACATAAGAATAGTGTACCTTATGGCTTGGATCCCGACGTAATCCTTCAATAACTAAGCTCAACTCATTATCATTATGGAATTCATGAATTATTTCATCAACCCCAGCAAATATTGGTGTTTTAACAGCCATTAAACGAGGGATTTCAACTCGAGATAATGCATCAGCTGCATTGTTTTCAGAGCCACCCTTGTAAACTATCTCATAGTCGTAGCCAAGAAATTTAGTTGCCCATTTCTGTTGTTCTAACAAAGATAAGTGTTCCTCCAAAAAATACTTTAAACTGCGGTGATCCGTACATATTTTAAAATGCCGACCCAGTAAATAGGGTCGCCACTTCTGGACAGCAAAACAATAACTAGCATTTCCTTATCATAAACAGAGAGGTTCAAATTTTTCCCTGAAAGTGACTTGCTATGATAAGCGATGGGCTTACCTTCCTGCATAAGGACAACTCCCAACCCGTTTCCTGAAGCATCACATTCTACGACAAATTCCTTTTAGAAATCAGGTAATTGGAGAACTGGTGTAGTTGTTAATGTTGTCTGTATCTTTTTAAAAGGAACCGTAGCATCATTGGACCAATAAAATACATCCTTTTTAAGCAATGCAGTTAAAGGTGCACTAATCTTTCCGTAATCCTTGACAAACTTACGGTAATATCCTGTCGAAAAGCTTCATTCACGTATCTATCTCACGTGGTTGTTGCTGACGTTTCTTATCGAAAGGCTTCACTCACGTATTTATCCAAGTTCTTGCTAGTTTTTAAGATGACGGGGGTGACCAACGTACACTTGAATGATCGTCTTGAAACTTTGAGTTCCTATTTGAAAGAGATGCTCGAAGAGATGCGGACTGAACGAACAGAGTCTAATGAAAAATTTGATACCTTCCGTGACGCGCAAACTACTCTGCAGACCACTCAAAATAACCTTCTTACTGAATTGCAGACAACGAATTGCAATATAGAGGCTTTACATCGCCTGCAGCAAGGTGGTGCTCACAATGAGAGGACTGACAATCATAATCGTCGTATACCTGGTGATGGTGGTGCTATTCGGGTGCTTCGAGGAGGCCCAATTACTTTGAAGTTTCCTAAATTTGATGGTGATGATCCAGAGGGGTGTATTTTTAAAGCTGAGCAGTACTTTTGTCTTCACGGTGTACTTGAGATTCAAAAGGTACCTGTGGTTGCTGCGCATCTTGATAGAGATGACAATTCATGGTTTCGTTGGGTCAAAGAATCTTTTGGAGACCCAACTTGGCAACAGTTCACTCGTGCATTACGTTCCCGACTCGGTAATCGCAAACACACCGACGCCTGTAGCACCCTTTCCAAATTGGAGCAACGAGGTACAGTTCGCGAATTTATTTCGGAATTTGAAAAATTGTTGAATTTTGTTTCCGGCATTCCCGTGGAACATCAAATTACTATATTTATTTCGGGTCTTCGTAAGGATATTGGTGCTGGTGTTTGTTTATTTCAACCTCAAAGTCTTTCAGAGACTTTTGAGTATGCTTTATGCCAAGAAGATGTTATTATGGCATCACATCATGCCAAGCCTTTGGTATGTAACTTGCCATCAAAACCATTCGCAGTTGTAAACCCATCTCTACCATAACGGAACACTGTACCTTCTGGCACTAAACGGTTAACATGGGTAGAGTAAAAAGAACGTCGTGCAAAAGGCCTTTGATTTAACTGTGATGAACCATATACGCAAGGTCATCTATGTGCGAAGTCCAGGTTATTGTTCCTTGAAGGTGCTAACGGTATGACTATCACGGAGCTGTAACAGGATAACAATGAAAACATTCCAGAAGATGTGTTGACCGAAAATGAAAAAGATATGGCTACGACGCCTGAAATTTCGTTTCATGCATTTACGGGTTCTCCGTTTCCAAAAACAATGCGCATTATAGGGTATATTAAAGGACATCCAGTGACAATACTTATTGATTCGGGATCTACTCATAATTTTCTCCATCCTAAGGTCGCGAAGCAATGTGGTTATAAGGATACGTCAAATGACACTTCTATGCAAGTTATGATAGGCGACAGTGGATTTCTGGAGACTACCGGTTCATGCTCTAATGTCCCCATTAAGTTACAGGATTATGCATTCGATACCGAATTTTATCTATTGGCAGTCAGTGGTTGTGATGTTGTACTTGGTGTTCAATGGCTACGTACTTTGGGTGCGTTTACTTGGGATTTCAATAAGTTAATTATGAAGTTTTCCAAACTAGGCAGAGAATTCTCTCTAATTTGCGATAACTCACCAACTTTTATGCTTTTAGATACTAATCCTATGAAGTGAATTATATGTCGTGAGAAGCAAGGTATTTTATTACAATTAACAAGTGTTGTAGTTAGTACAGATTCAAGTAACTCGGTGGTACCTCCGGCAATAAGAGATCTAGTATTGCAATTTTAAGATATTTTTGAGTCTTCAACATCTTTACCGACTAAACGTTCTCATGATCACCACATTCCAGTTGTTCCAGACTCTACTCCGGTGAATGTGCGTCCTTATCGGTACCCATACTTCCAGAAAGAAGAGATTGAAAAGGTGGTTGTTGAATTAAAAGAGGTTGGCTTCATTCGTCCTAGTTCAAGTCCTTATTTTTCACCGGTTTTGTTAGTTCGTAAGAAAGATGGCTCGTGGCGCATGTGGGTAGGATACCGTGCTCTAATAACATCACTATTAAGGATCGATACCCAGTTTCAGTGGTGGATGAATAATTTTTACAAAACTTGATCTACGATGGGGTTATCACCAGATTCGACTCCATGAACCAGATATACTAAAAATCGCATTTCGGAGGCATGATGGTCATTATGAGTTTTTGGTAATGTCTTTTGGACTTTCCAATGCTCCGGCGACTTTCCAAAGCTTGATGAGCGACCTTTTTCGACCCCATTTACGTCGATTTATCCTGGTATTTTTTGACGATATTTTGATTTATAGCAAGTCAATTGAAGAACATATTCACCATCTTTCGATTGTTTTCGATATTTTACGGGCTAATCATCTCTTTGTAAAGGATTCGAAGTGTGCATTTGCGAAATCTACAGTAGGTTATCTCGGGCATAAAATTTCAGCGGAGGGAGTATCGGTGGAAGACGACAAAATTATAAGTATTTTGAATTGGCATATTCCGTCGTCGGTAAAGGATCTCCGTGGATTTTTAAGATTGACAGGATATTAGCGTAAGTTTGTCAAGGATTATGGAAAGATTAGTGCACCTTTAACTGCATTGCTTAAAAAGGATGCATTTAATTGGTCCAATGATGCTACGGTTGCTTTTAAAAAGTTACAGACAGCATTAACAACTACACCAGTTCTCCAATTACCTGATTTCTCAAAGGAATTTGTCGTAGAGTGTGATGCTTCAGGAAACGGGTTGGGAGCTGTCCTTATGTAGGAAGGTAAGCCCATCGCTTATCATGCAAGTCACTTTCAGAGAAAATTTTGAACCTCTCTGTTTATGATAAAGAAATGCTAGCTATTGTTTCTGTTTTCCAGAAGTGGTGACCATATTTACTGGGTCGACATTTTAAAATATGTACGGTTGACCGCAGTTTAAAGTATTTTTTGGAGCATAAACTTAACAACACTTTTTAATAAACTTAATAAACACACAAGAACAGTTGATCCTGGTACTATTAAGCTGGTCTTAATATTAACAAACACACAAGAAAAGTTGATCTTTTGAATGGAGATCGACCACTTCTTAATAAACTTAATAATCTGATAATTGAATGAATAACCCTAGAACAACCTAAGCATATATATAGAGAACGTAATAACCTGTAAATAAGGAAACAAATAACTAATTCTTAAAATAACTATAGTTGATGTCGGTGTCCCAACATTTTCATTCTTCACTGAGTTCCCGGTGATAAAACAAAACCCAGATAATATATAACTCTATTTCCATGTCCTGGCTCTCTTCTAAAATTCGAACCTTCACCTAATACTTCGGTAATGAACACAGCCACACGAACCCATTTCTTGCCGCCGTAAAGGAGATTTGGTGCTTCACTTGTTTGGTTCATAGTGAATACAACTGAACTGGGTAGTAATAATAATACAGGATTCGACCAAGCGTTTAGATAAGGCTGGATTCAGGCACTTGGATGTTGGATATGGACAGACCAAGATGTATGCCCCTTAATGAACTGTATCCTGTCTTTAGCAATTCACAAGAGGACTTTGTTAGAAGCCTCGAATACTGGTTTCCCAGCACTCTAGTAATTCTCATTTGCGACGAAAAAGCTTTTACATTTCTAGTCTGTCAACTCTTGAGTTCGCCAAATGTTGAATTAAGCTCCAATTTTCATTGTTTCTTGTCACATGACTCCAAAACACTTATAAAATGTAAAACAAGCGTCATATATATATATATATATACATTATTTTACAAGAGAAGTAACAAGGAAAGCATAAACAATTGATATTCAAATGATATATTTTAGGCACCTATCAAATTCCCCCACACTTAGTCTTCGCTAGTCCTCGAGCAAACAAAACAAAACTAAAAATACAACAACTCATTTTCGTCGAGGATACGGTTACACTTAACATGTATAACAAGCCTTTAAACCCCTAGGTGTCCCTAGTGGAAGAGTTATAGTCTCATGAGGATTTACGAGAGATATACCCACAAAACCTATACTTCCAACTTACAAAGTGTTCCAGTATCCCAAGCATCCAAAGAGCTAGGAGAACATAAGGGTTATCAACCTATTGTCAAGAAGTCAGAAATACAAGAGAAAATTAACATGTAAAATGTGATTAATCGAAGAAAGTGTGACCCGGTCAACCTATGCCAGAATGAGAGAATGCATGTTTGAGAGCGACCAATAAGCATTTCGCTTCGACATCTGCTTCACTTAAAAGGATTTTATGATACTTGCACTAAAAAAGACGGCTTTTTTATGGGTCTCACTGTGTGCAGGTAGGAATGAAGAGAGAAATCCTACACACGTTGAATGGTGGGAAGGAAACCTTCCGAAATTATTTTTGGAGACTCCAAAAAATCGTGGAAAATAAAAATATTTTTCTGATGATCTCTAAGAAAAGAAATCAACCACTATTGCAAGGATGGGAGTAGTCACGCACCTTCACATTCGATCGTAGTAATGGTAGCACCACTCTCACAGAATCCAATAGAAACGTCTTCCTTCGGCTCGTCTTCTTCATCTTCTTGGTTTTCGTCTTCAGTCTTCAACTGTTGATGATAAGATCTTGAACTTCGTAGGATCCTTGACAATTCGTAACTCTTTTCCTTAAAATCCTTGTCGCTTGAAACTTCTTTATAGATTTTTCTTCCATCCCACGGCTTATTAAATAAATAAAGACCACAAACAAAATTTTCTCTTGTCTCATCTTTTTCTTTTTTTTTTTCTTTAATTTTTTTTTTTGAGACAAGAAAAAATATACAATACAAAGTGAAAATACAACAAAATGTTAGAGCACTGCTCGGTCGAACTCGCAAGCGTTGCTATCTCAAGCTTGTTGTCAAGTTTAGTTGCCAAAACTATAAGTCTTGATTTCTAGTCTACTTACAACAAAGTCTCGGATTAGGATAGAAAGTTTAGTTGAGCATTAGACTTCACGGCATTCATTGATCAAAGACGAAAAACTACTAAGGGGAGCTTGTGGAACTTCATCAACAAAAGGTATGTGGAGACTTAAACTCATCTATCAATCAAAAGTCTATCTACTCTATCTCCTATTTGATACAAAAATCGTATAGCTATATAGACTTCAATTATACACATTTGATATTTCGAGTTGAGTTTAACTCGCTTACATATTTCGAGAAATATGTGTTAGTAAGCTTTCGCTTTAACCAAGTTCATCTTATATTCTTGACGAAAGTCAAAATATGATAATGTGAAAATCGCCTTGTAACATCTTACATGATTTGTGTGAGACAGTCATTTGATGTATACTCGGGATGTTTCGTATTGATCATTCGATCACTTGAAAATTGCTTTGAAGCTAATAGTTTGTGAGAGACAGATATTGTCGTTTTCTAAGAATATTTCAATGATTGAAATGGAAGTTTAAAACACTTAACCATAAGTGGATTTAAGCACAGTATGCGTACTTGCATATGTGTTGGTCCAAGACCGGAATGTAGTATGCATACCCGTGTGCGTATTGGCGGGGTCAGGTAAAGTCCGGGAGCTAGAGTATGCGTACTAACGAAGTCAGTTGAAGTACGGATATTATAGTATATCAATTGGTTCCCGTTCACCTTGAGTTATAAAAAGACGGAACAAAACTCATAGGTATATATGTGGGAGACAGATTTGTCTATTAAATAGACTTTTCTGTGTGAGACAAATTGGTTTATCAAGTCTTCGACTTTGGGTCGTAGCAACTCTTAGTTGTGGGTGAGATCAGCCAAGGGAATCAAGTGCGCAGAATCCGGCGTGGTTCTAGAGCGTAAGGAACGCGACTGTACCTTGATCAGTGTGAGATTGATTAGGGCTCAACTACATTCCAGTCCGAAGTTAACTTGGAGTAGGCTAGTGTCTGTAGTGGCTTAATACAGTATGGTGTTCAAATATGGACTAGGTCCCGGTATTTTTCTGCATTTGCGGTTTCCTCGTTAACAAAATTTCTGGTGTCTGTGTTATTTCTTTTCTGCATTATATTTTCTATAAAATTGAAATATCACAGGTTGTGCGTAAGTTCAATCAATTGTGAATCCAACCTTTGGTTGTTGATTGAATTGATTGACGCTTGTATATTGGTTTTTGATACCGTCCAAGTTGTTTCTTATAATAATCAGGCTCACGGATTTCTATCCGTTTGATTTGCTAATTACATTAAGAAACAGAGATATAACTCTTTGATATAATTTACTTAACATTGAGTCTAACTGTCTAGTTAATTCTCTTAAAAGTATATTGGAGTTAGTCCATACAGATTGCTAAGCGAGATATTGGGTGTGGTTGTTAGACCCCCGCTTATTCAATTGGTACCAGAGAAGGCAAACACGTTTAAGACCTTATAAGTCTGTGTTTTTGGAAATCTGATTTGTGTAGATAATTGTGTATCTCAATCTCGCACACATATAAATGAGTTCTAAAAGTTTTAATTATGCCAAATGTCTTGGGATTACCTCCAAGGATAACTCCTTTGTTGATTCTTCCGAATCCCGAGGTAGGAATTTTTTGCTATCAGGTTCTGATAACATTTCCTCTGTGAGACATTTATCTCCATGTCTAAAACTGAAATGAAACTCACTAAAAATCAAAAAAATACAGCTGAGACTATTGTTTTTCAAGATGCTAAGATAAAATCTCTTGAAGAAAAACATGATCATCTTATTGATGAACTTGAGAAGTCTCTTGGTCGAGAACGGGAACTCTACAGCATCATTGAGTCATTCTCTAACAATATCGAAAAACTTGTTCAAGAAACTACTCTACAACATGAAAAGATTAGTTCTCTTGAGGATATTGTTAAAGAAGATTCAATTAGAGAAAAACTTTTGATCGAGATTCATTCATGGGATCGGGACAGCCTTCGTGTTGAAAAAGAGAAATTGGTTACTTCCCTTCTTCTAGCCCAAAAAAAGTGCAAATCCTTGAAAGAGGAAAACTCTGTTTTAATGAGAAAATCTTCTGTGTCAATCACTAATTCTCAGACAAAATTACAATACATGAAGAAAAGTTCTCCAAAGGAAGCTCCTGTTGAGAATTGTTTACATAACTTGCAGTCTTCTAATAGGGTTATGAATTTAAAACAGTTTTTGTCCAATGTTTCTCTTCCACGAACCTGTTCCTTCTGTGGGACAAAGAATCATTATGTTCAACATTGTTTTGCTAGAATAAATAGATTTATGATCTTCATAATCTACTTCATTTTACAATCGACAGAGTAAATTATCTGACAACATCTACAATGGATTTCTTTCCTGCTGAAAGCCATAATTCTCATAAAAGGGACTTTAATGGTCACGCATCTCAAAATCTCTACAGGGATCGTGTTTCTCCTAAAATACACGTTCCCAGTGTTTATGAAAATAAGTCTGGTAGATCTAAGTCTAGAAGGTGGAGACCTCTCTTTTCTAATCCTCTGGAACCGATTTCTATAGGTCCTAGACTTAATCCTCAGAAAAATCCCTCTGATGGATTTTCTAAAAAGGTTATGTCGAATTCCTTTGGAATAGGAAATAGCCGAAGGAAGGTAAGAAATACTAGGTTCAAACTCTCAGATGGTATTCACAGCTCATCTCTCAATACTCATGGTGGGATTGTATCTCATTTTTCTACCTAGTTGTGGGTAATTTCATCATTGAATCTAACTTGAGAGTTGCAAGGATGATATTTGCAAGATTCTCAAGTCTACTGTTGGTTACCATTTGTCTTGTGTTTAGCTGTTTTTCTCTTATGTGAAGGTTGAGGCATTTCTTAACTCCTTGTAACTAATGTATATCTTGTGTATGATCTGATTAAATCTTTTAGATTTTGAGCCATGTTGGTAAGAGATATTTGAAAAACATAGAGTATTTCTTTTTGGATGTTTTCTTATCCATTGGTCTTCCACATCTAGTCCACAAACGTCTGTGTCTTTCTTGGGAGTTTTAGGTTTTCCATAACAAGGGTGTCCTTCTCTTGTTCGTAAACATATATATATTGTTTTTTCCTTCCCTATTAAAAAAAAAAGGAAAAATGGAGAAATCCTCAAGACCTCAAGAAGTGGTGAATCTTGATATTGAAAAAGACATTAAAGGATGCGATTCTGTTTAAGAACTTGTCTTAAAAAAGATGATTCAAAGGAAAGAGTACAACTCCTAGATTGGAGAATCCGTCAAGGATTTAATTCTTTTTCAGAATGACTGTAAGGTCGAATTTTCAATTGCAAATAAATCATCTTATTGATGGTCAGACCAAAATCCTTGATAATCAAAAGATCTTGATCAGGAATCAGAAGAAACTCATCTTGGACTGTGTCAAAGCTAGGCATCTTGCCCGCATTGTTGATCGTAAAGTTAATGTTCTAACTCATGAACATGGAGTCTCTGCGGTCAAAAGAATTAAGGATATCAGTGATACCTTTTATGATAGACCCTTTCAAAGGTATGATGTTATCAAAGAAACTTGGTTTTTTCTGTTTTGTCTAGGAAACTTCTTATGAGAATTTATTCTTGTGTTTTAAGAAGGATAACTAGGGTTTGGAATAGCAATTATTGTGAGTACACATAACCATTGCCAACGATCTTCATCTTGCAATGTTTTTAGATTTATTTATTTAAACTCTAAAGTTTATTTGGAAGATGATTTTGCAGTATTAATCTTTATGGTTTCATATATTGCAACTTGTTATGGGATATGTGTGTTTGCGTCCGTGAACTATGATTGTCCCATATATGTCAAAATTTAAGCCTATTATGTCATTATGCAAATATTGATGAAGATATGATGAACTTTTTTGATTGCAAAGATTAAGTCTATCATATGTCTTTATGCAAATATTTATAAAAAATAGAATGAGTCTTTGAATATTCCGCAGTATTGGTGTTTCCCTGATCCACTTCTATGTGAAAGTACCGTGTGGCTCCGTAAGTTCTCTTATGTTGAGCATTTCCGATTAAATTAATCATGGGTTCTCTTGTGGATAATTTAATTTAGTATTTTGGATACAAATTCATGTTTCATGTGATTTATTAATGTCCAAAGAAATCCTTCTTTTCTTGTGAAAGTAAGGTCGCTATTGTTGTTCTTTCGGGGGTGAGTTCTTAATTGAACTTGTGTTTAATTGCCAAATCTTTGTGGGGAGTGCATATGTGGAATATTGTATGAGTTTTCTTGTATATTTATAATCTCCTTGATGAATACACTAGTTTCGACTATGTGAAATCATCGAAACAAAGCTGATATGTTCTCTTTTGGTCATGAAGTATCTCTATGGAAATTTCATTAGGATCCCACTAGTTTTCGTAACTTTGCCAATTTATATTGACAAAAAGTGGGAGAATTAATGTGTAGTTCACATTACAACAAATACAAATGGTTTACGGATCATTATGTAAGGGGGAGTGGTTTTCATATGAAATGAAGTATTGACTAAGGGGGAGTGATACATATCACCACAGATTATTTTCAAAGTTGTAATACAATTGGACTTTGATGCTATGTAATAATACTATGACACTATATAAAAATATGAAAACATCTTGTTTTTATATATTTTTATATCTACGGATCTTCAACAACTATGATGCTGAGCTGAACACATATAGAATCACTAGAGTACTTGGAAGTGACGAAGATTTCGAGTAATGTTGAAGAACCAAGGAAATCAAGCATTTGGATTGAGATCTACAAAGTTTATTTATTTTTTATTCCATTTGTATTGATAGTTTTGTCACTAAAATTGACAAAGAGGGAGATTGTTAGAGCACTGTTCGGTCGAACTCGCAAGCGTTGCTATCTCAAGCTTGTTGTTAAGTTTAGTTTCCAAAACTATAAGTCTTGATTTCTAGTCTACTTATAGCTAAGTCTAGGATTAGGATAGAAAGTGTAGTTGAGCATTATACTTCACGGCATTCATCGATCAAAGACAAAGAACTACTAAGGGAGCTTGTGGAACTTCATCAACAAAAGGTATATGGAGACTTGAACTCATCTATCACTCAAAAGTATATCTATGTTATCTCCTATTTGAGACAAAAGTTGTATAGCTATATAGACTTCAATTATACACATTTGATATTTCGAGCTGAGTTTAACTCGCTTAAATATTTCTCGAAATATGTGTTGGTAAGCTTTTGCTTTAACCAAGTTCATCTTATATTCTTGAATAAAGTCAAAAGATGATCATGTGAAAATAGCCTTGTAACATATTACATGATTTGTGTGAGACAGTCATTTGATATAGACTCGGAATGTTTCATATTGATCATTCGATCACTTAAATTGCTTTGAAGCTAATAGTTTGTGTGAGACAGCTATTGTCGTATTTTAAGAATGTTTTAATGATTGAAACGGGAGTTTGGAACACTTAACCATAATTGGATTTAAGCACAGTGTGCGTACTTGCATATGTGTTGGCCCAAGACCGGAATGTAGTATGCATACTCGTATGCGCACTGGCGAGGTCAGGTAAAGTCCGCAAGCTAGAGTATGCGTACTTGTACGCGTACCAGCGAAGTCAATTGAAATCCGGGTACTATTGGATGCGTACCTGTACGCGTACTGGAATCAACTGAAGTTTGGAAGTGTACGACAGTATGCGCACCCGTTTGCATACTGGCGAACACAGTACAAGTCCGGCTACTTAGGTATGCGTACCCGTTTGCATACTTGAGTGGGTTATGTTCTAAAATTGGTTTGTTCATGAACTAATATATTTATATAATAAGGAATGCAATCATTTTAAAATCGTGGCTATAATATTCATGAATTGATTCGAGTGAATCAAAATCGATTTTGCTTCAATTGTGTCTTGTATACTTCTATGAGAATATAAACAATTGGAAAATCTAGAACTAGTTTTATTTGAGTCATTTGAACTAGTTATGGTTAAGATGAATAAGGTTGATATAAAAGTATTTATACGGCTAACTTCGGTTAACTATTTTTGAGCCAACAAAGGTGTACACGTTTAGGTACAGTTACTAATATCTAACTGAAGTCACTTTTCATTTGTGTTAACAAGCTAAGTTCGATCTAACGGCTGAAAGATATTAGCTTGAGTCTAATCAGGTTTTCATCTAACGGTGAATATTGAATGCTTTGTTACCAAGGTAACATTGATTGCAAACCATGATTTGAAGACTATACAAGGGAGAACTTTAGAACCTGGGAAACCTAATTTCCACACCTCCTATGTGATAATAGTTGCAACTAGAGTCGATTCTCCTTTAACCTTAGGTTTTTCTAAAACCCAGTAGGTTAACGACTTGAAGACTTCATTGGGATTGTGAAGTCAGACCCAACTATTTTCTTTGTACTTGTGTGTTCTGATCTTGTTGTTTTCTATCGTGATTGAGTACTATCTTCTCTAAGATTTGCTTGAGATTTAATCTCCGATAGGCAAGATAAAAAGTAGTCACAAACATATTTATCTCATCGTTTGTGAATCCGCAATATCTTGTTTCGCTACCATACGATTAAGAATTTTGTGAGGTGATTGATATTTCTAGGCTGTTCTTTGGGAATATAAGTCATGTATATCAATTGGTTCATGTTCACCTTGATTTATCAAAACACAGAACAAAACTCATAAGGTTATTTCTGGGGGAGACAAATTTATTTATTCAATAGACTTTTCTGTGTGAGACAAATTGGTTTATCAAGTCTTCGACTTTGGGTCGTAGCAACTCTTAGTTGTGGGTGAGATCAGCTAACAAGTGCGAATAATCCGGCGTGGTTCTAGAAGTTTATGGAACACGACTGTACCTTGATCAGTGTGAGATTGGTTAGGGCTCAACTACATTCCAATCTGAAGTTAACTTGGAGTAGGCTAGTGTCTGTAACGGCTTAATACACTATGGTGTTCAAATCTGGACTAGGTCCCAGGGTTTTTCTGCATTTGTAGTTTCCTCGTTAAAAAAATTTCTGGTGTCTGTGTTATTTCTTTTCCGCATTATTTATTTTATATAATTGAAATATTACAGGTTGTGCGTAAGTTCAATCAATTGTGAATCCAACCTTTGGTTGTTGATTGAACTGATTGATACTTGGATATTGGTTTTTGATACCATCCAAGTTGTTTCTTATAATAATCAGGCTCACGGATTTCTATCTGTTTGATTTGCTAATTACATTAAGAAACAGAGATATAACTCTTTGATATAATTTACTTAACATTGAGTCTAACTGTCTAGTTAATTCTCTTAAAAGTATATTGGAGTTAGTCCATACAGATTGCTAAGCGAGATATTGGGTGTGGTTGTTAGACCCCCGCTTTTTCACAAAATAATGAAATAAATATGGACGTGGGAGAAGTACTTTACCTCTTGATTCTTCACAACTTGTATTGTCTTTGTATCATAAACTTCAATAACTTCGCATCTTTTGAAATTTTTTCTCTTGTAGATAAGTCATCATACTTGAATATAAAATTGTGCTCATTGTATTGTATGTTTTCAACATGTATGTATAAACATCTGCTCATTGTATGCTGCTTTACTTGGATATGAAATTTGCTCTTACTTGTATTGTTGCTTGTAAACCTCAAACGTCTTCAACTTTCCTTGTAGATTTTGATATCGCTCCTTTGTTGATGATGATGGTGTTTCTATGGATTTGTTGTTGTCGAGAGAATGGTGATAACTGCAAATCCACAAGAAGGAGGCTTTCATCTATAGACGTCACCCTGATCATTGACAAAATTAGCATTCAAGAGATCAAAAATAGTGCTGAAAATGCTGTGAAGTTGGGTAGCTCACCATTCTACCCGGAATCAACGTACGCTGACACACACTCAAAAGAAAGCTCTTTAGTCATCTACAAAGAATTTTTGGTTTGGTGCCTCAGTTGATATGAAAATAGTTATTCTCCACTAATGATTGATCGGCAACTCTAATAATGCATTTCCTTCTGCACCTCATTTGCCACCGGCATGGGTAAGTTGAGCCACAGACAATAAATGACTTCTCGCAAAGATTAATAACACCTAATGTGTAGTATTCTCTCGCACTTCTAAGTTATGTTATTTCGGTGACAATTCCTTATTTAAACATAGATAGAAGTATGCTAGTGACTCTAAAATATCTACAAGTTGGAAGTTTGTATACGTCAATTTTTTTTTAAGGAACCTTACCCCCACACTTAAATCAAACATTGTCCTCAATGTTTCAAACCATTGCAAAAATAATAAGAGGAATACTTGAAAAAGACAAGGAAGTAAGAATTGGAATTGTTCACCTGATTGACGCATACGAGTAACACTCAAAATGGATTCCACATATATCAACAATCTGAAAATTAGGGGATATACCCATAAAACAAAATGCACATATAGCAATAACTTCACAAGAATATTAGCTAATAGTGATAAAAGTGGTTTGAATACTATATAAGGAGAACTCTAGCAACTGGGAAACTTAATCCCCACACCTCATGTGTGATACTAGTTGCGACTAGAGTCGATTCTTCTTTAACCTAGGTTTTTCCGAACCCATTATAAGTTAACGACTTAAAGACTTCATTGAGATTGTGAAGCCAGACCCAACTATTTTCTTTGTAGTTACGTGTTTTGATCTTGCTGTATTCTATTGTATTGAGTACTATCTTCTCTAATATTTGCTCGAGATTTAATCTCCGATAGGAAAGATAAAAAGTAGTCACAAACATATTCATCTCATCGTTTGTGATTCCACAATATCTTGTTTTGTTACCATACGATTAAAATTATTGTGAGGTGATTCTTATTACTAGGTTGTTCTTCGTGAATATAAGTCCGGTGTATCAATTGGTTCATGTTCACCTTAATTTGTCAAAAGACGGAACAAAACTCATAGGTATTTCTGTGGGAGACAAATTTATTTATTCAATAGACTTTTCTGTGTGAGACAGATTAGTTTATCAAGTCTTCGACTTTGGGTCGTAGCAACTCTTAGTTGTGGGTGAGATCAGCTAAGGGAATCAAGTGCGCAGAGTCCACTTGGGATTCAAAGGCGGAACGCGACTGTACCTTGATCAGTGTGAGATTGGTTAGGGCTCAACTACATTCCAGTCTGAAGTTAACTTGGAGTAGGCTTGTGTCTGTAGCGGCTTAATACAGTATGGTGTTCGAATCTGGACTAGGTCCCGGGTTTTTTTTTTGCTTTTGCGGTTTCCTCGTTAACAAAATTTCTGGTGTCTGTGTTATTTATTTTCCGCATTATATTTGTTTATATAATTGAAATATCACAGGTTGTGCGTAGTTAAATCAATTAGATAATCCAACCTTTGGTTGTTGATATAAATTGATTGACACTTGAACATTGGTCTTTGGTACCGTTCAAGTTGTTTCATGTAATAATCAGGCTCGCGGATTTCTATTTGTTTGATTTGTTGATTACATTGTGAAATAGAGATACAACTCTTGGATATATTTCCATTGATTAAGTCTGACGGTCTAGTTGATTCTCTTGGAATTATATTGGAATTTGTCCATACAGATTGCCTAAATGAAATATTGGGTGAGGTTGCTAGACCCCCGACTTTTCAGGTACGACCTGGAAACTATAAGGATCCAGTCGATATACAATTTAAGGTTTGGTCATGGTCCGTTATCCAAACCGCTAAATTTGAATTTTCAGTTTTTCTGGTCAAGACGGCTAGGTCATTTGTGACTATAACCTAGCCGAAAATACATAAAAAAAATAATTAAATTATTCGTTTTTTCTTTTAAGAAATTGAACAAACATAAAACTCAATAGACCAAAATGGTTTTTCATTCATTGCATCGGAAAAGAATACATCTTTCATTACATTGATAGGATAGATCATAACATTTGAAACAATCGCTTATTCGTACAGGTTAAAATCATATGTAGTATTTTCCAAGATGCGATAGCTATCATTTTGGTCAAACTCTTTCCCATGAATTGCTTCATATTGACGGTGAGCACACGTCCACTGTAGAAACAAATATGTTATGTTAGATAGTGTTATTCAAAATGATTTCTTATGAAATAAATTATTAAAAAACTTATTTTTATAGCACTCGACATAGTGGGATGTGCTTCCTTCGTGGCTTTCATTTCCTTTTTGAAAGCTTCGCATTCTTCAAGGACTTTCTTGAATCTTTCCTTAACGATTGCCAAATTTCTTCCATTAAGATTTTCATTTAGCGTTACAAAAACTATGAAAACACGGTTCCAAAAAGAAAGGGATGTTTGATTTACGTCAATGTCTAGATCTTCATCATGTTGTATGACCGTCGCCCATGCTTTAACAATCGTAGAATCTTCAAAATAAGGGTAGGGAGTCACCATAGCATTTTTTTGGATGAGAAATAAATGAGAATGAATACGAGAGCTTATAACTAGAATTTTGGTGAGGAAGAGATGATATAATGGTCTCCTTTTATAGGGTTTAATGACTTAACCGTTACTTTTGTTTGAAAACTAGTCGTTTAGGTCATCAACCATATTTGTCGAAGTCAAAAAATGCAATAAATGGATTAGTTGAGAGTGTCGACACCCAAAAACGACTAGGTGCCCAGCCATTTGTTTCCTTTACGGTTGGGTTTGCAGTCGTGATTTATACACAGGTGACTCTGGATAAATATTCGGTTAAGAGTTCATCTTCACCCAGCCGTAAGGCTTGATTACGGCCAGGAGTTCTTAAATGGAAAATCGTAATCCTATTAACAGCTTGGAAAAGATCTTTTCCGAGCCGTTTTTACGTATTACGGTTGGTACGAAAAATTTTTCCCAACCGTAATTGGTAAAATGCATCAGATTTTTTTCCAATTTGTAATGAATTTGAATAAATCAAAATTTCTAATGGGAGTTGATTACAAGGTTTTCTAGATAGTTTCAGGATAGATTTCACCAGTTTTTATTCAAAGTTTTAAAAAAGTTTATCAAAATCATTATTCTTCTTCTAAATCAAAAACAAAAAAAAAAGTTTTGATTCTCAAGAAATTAATTATTCAATTAATCTAATACATTGGTTAATCGTGATTAGTTTACTTAATCATTATATTTACCGCTAATCAAATCGAGGATATATTAAGTATTATAAAAAATAGCAGGATAAGGGGTTATAAGAATTACTATTTCATAACCCATGAAACCCCAAAAACCCAAAGAGTTTGGAAGCTTGCAGCCCCAATAACACGATTCAAAATAGTGAAAAATACTATAAATCCCCTACTATATGGATTCAACATATAGAAGACCCACAAAATGGATCCTTCACTATCAACTCCATTATTTCACATTTTGATATTTATAGGTCCAAAACTTTTATTTTCAGGGCTTGATAATAAAGTGACATTTTCGTAGTGTCAAATTTGCCCTTTTCAATATATACAAGAGAAAAATCATAAGATCCATTCATTTCTCCATATTATTTCTCTCTCATCTCTCTATCTCTCTCGGTTGCAGAGAAAAAACTTTTAGGGTTTTCTCAGATTCATTTTTATCTTCTTCTTTTAGATCTTCTACTGCAACAATGGTGAAGAATTTTTAGATAAAAAGATCGGTTTGATGCGATTATAACCAAAGAAGATCATCTGCATCTGAAGATTCATCTCTAAAATCAAATCGACCCGCAAACAAGATTCATCTACGTTTATTTTCCTTTCACTGATTTCATTTTCCATCTGCTCCTTTAGATAAAGAAAAACGATGATAAACTTGTTATTAGATGGAGAAAATCTGTTTGAAGCGATAACAAATTTTGATGCAATATTTTGAGTTCATACTGTTTTTGATGTAGTTATCTTGATTTCGTTATTTTTGTTTGGATTTCGTCTTTGATTTGCTAGTAGATGCGATTTTAATGTTAGGTTCATATAGTTTTGATTTCTCTGGTTATACAAAATAGATATATGTTTTTTAATCTTATTTAGTTCGTTTTAGTACGGTCTCAGTGAAATAATCACTGGCGTTTAAATTTGATTTTAGTGTGAAAGGAAAAATCTCGTTTTAATTTTTTATAATTAAAAGCAATCAGATTCAGATTCAATCCGATGATACAGATTTGTGTTGTTGTGTGTTATAGGTTCTCTCAAATGATATAGAGGAGTCACAATTTCAAGCGTTTGGTACAATCCCCAAACTCCTTCTTCATGGTAACTACTCCTACTACTAATCATCATCTTCAACATCATGATTCTCAAACTCTCTCCATGATTTATTTTCATTAACATCTATGTTTTGAATCTGATAGTGAAGTTGTTTTTTCGTTTAATTTGTTATGTGATGATATACAATATGTGTTGCATGTGTAACTTGCTTCTACACATCCAATTAGCATGTGTAACTCGCAGTTACACATCAATATAACTTCTTCCGGTTTTGAGTCTGTTTTTGCTTTCAATTAACATGTGTAACCGTCGTCTACACACCCAATTAGCATGTGTAACTTGGTTCTACACATCCAATTAGCATGTGTAACTCGTAGTTACATATAAATATAACTTCTACCAGTTTTGAGTTTGTTTTACACTAGTCATATACATGTGTAACTCCTATTTACACTAGTCAAGTGCATGTAAAACTAGTTATACATTGTTGTGTGTATTATTATTTTTAATCTCATAAAATCTTATTGATTTTTGTTATTCTTCAGGTTTCCAATAACTCAATAAAAATGACTGCTTATTTGTGGTATTTTTATAGGATGGTCTCCCTGGAAATGGAGTTGGCGCTGAAATGATGAAATGAGGACTAGGAGGTGGACTTCATAATTGAGTAATTATGGAATTTCAAAATGGAGTTGAGGACCAAGTGAAGAAGATTGTTTAATGGTGTTGAAATTGCATCCATAGATTTTTTTGGTGAGTGGATGTATTGATAATGTTGTGAATATGCTATTACATGTGATATTCCTATGTATTATAAGTATTTAAATGTAGTTGGGAATGTTTTTTGTACACAGGTTATGGTCAGTCCTCCATTTGTGTTCCTTACCTCGGCTAAAAGTTCATTGTATCCTGAGATTCAAGTGGCTGCTTGTTGGGTGAAGAAAGAAGGTGCTTTCACTAATGAAGTTAGGTATCTATGTGTTCAACCTTTGTGCATTTGATTAATTACTTTACAAATCTGATCATCATATCATATTTGATTGATTTATCCATCTATAAATCACTACTAGCCATATGCATGTGTAACTGGAAGTTATACAAGTCAGATGCATGTGTATCTCTTTTTCTTTTTCTTTTTTCTCGATCAATAATGGATTTTATTATAACCAAAGAAAGAACACAAAAACAGACTCAAGAGTTCTCAACTCGGTAAAACAATAAAACAGAAGGAAGCCCAGTACCTAATAAGGATGCAGAAAAACAGAGACAGGCCCATTTATATTAAGCCCAAAAAATCAATAAAATCTATAGTATGTTATTCCTGGAAATTCTAAAGATTTTAAGAATACTGGCTTCACCCAGATTGCTGAAACTCTCCTTTGTTCATTCCAACTCCTTTTTTTTGCCAATGAATCAGCTGTGAAGTTTATTTATCTATAGCAGTGTACAAATGTTATTTTTATTGAGTTACTCCTTATTTTGATCCATCTTGACTTCAAAAACCAAGGAACATTACCTGTTAAGAAAGTTGTTACAACTGCTTTGGAGTCAGAGTTGGTGAGTAAGTCTTGTACCTCCTCTTGTATAAGCTCATTCTGTAGCACTGATAATTGCCATTAATTCTTCTATGAAGTTAGTTGCTACCCCCAACCCCTTGCTTCTGCAAATATAAATGATCCTTCATGATTTCTACAAACAAAACCAAACCAACAGCTCTTGGATTTCCCCTTGAAGCACCATTACAGTAAACTAGTATTTGATTTATGCCTGGCAGAAAAAAAACTTAACTCCATAATTCTCTGTCTTCTCACTGGTCTACACTTCAGATCAAAATTTCTGAAAACTTGGCAATCATAGCTACAATCCCACATTTGGCCTTTAATTCTCAGCTCACTCTTTTATGAATTTAAGAATTTTTCTATTGAGAGTTCCAATGTTAGATTTTTATGCTTCAAAAACAATCTTATTCCTTAAGAACCACAACTCCATTATTGTTATTGATGCTGACAGAATCCACACCTCCTGAACTGTAATGCTTTTTGATTTAGCTAAATTCATTACTTGTTCATAAGACTGGGGATTTAAGAATAAAAACATGCTCCCCAACCATTTCCAGATTATTTGACTAAAATTGCAACACCACAGAATATGCTTTAAATTTTCAGAATCATTTGCACATAGGTAACACATTGAAGCTAGACGATAACCTCTCCTCTACCATTTTTCATCTGTAGCACATATACCTCTTACCATTTTCCAAACATTACTGGCAGTGGTGGAATATAATACTGGATGCCACACTTTTCTTGCCCATACTTTTTTATCATAATGAGTTCTAATGCATTCTGCTGCTGATTTCACAGTAAAATCTCCATTAAGAGTAGCTGACCAGATTCTTTTATCTTCTCCTGTATATAAAATTGGCAATTCTTCTGGTAGAAAGTATTGTAGCATTCTCTGGGGTATAACCCAATTACCATTTATTATAAACTCTGACACTTTCATATCCTTTGTATCTTCAATATATGTATCATCTGGAAATAGATCACATAAAGGTTTGTCTTTAATCCACACTGATATTCTTTCGCCAGTACCAACCATCCACCTAGTATGATGTTTTAGTTCTTCCATCACCCATTTGAGACCATACCATATTGAGGATTTTTTGTAACTTGATATAATCTCACCATCTTCTGTAAAATATTTTGCTCTCATAAACAAATCCCATTCAACCTCTTAATTTAATAGTTTCCATAACAACTTCATAAGCAGAGATTTATTTACAATTTCTAATTTTTTAAGACCCAATCTACCTTCCTCCAAAGGAACACAAACTTTGTCCCATTTCAATGTAATTCCTTTTCTAGTAGCTGGATCCCCTGACCATAAGTAATTCCTTATTATTCGTTCACATATTTTTACAATCTTTACTGGCCATTTATAAACTGACATGTTGTATATGGGTATACTGCATAATACTGATTTCACCAATGTCAGTATATCTTTGAAAGATAACAAGCTCCCTATCCAACCAGATAACCTATTTTGAAGCATTTCCACCACTCCCCAAACTGAATTTATTGTCACTCTACCAGGTTACAGAATTACCTCCAAATATTTATCTGGCAATTTTGATAAAAGCATTTGAAATTCATCTGCTATTTGTTGTTTCTTCCTTCAGTAACTCCTCCTACAAAGACTTTACTCTTATGTTGATTGATTACATGTCCTGAAGATTCTTGATAGTCTTTCAATAACTTCATAATGGAATGAATATTTCTTTTGTGTCCATTAAAGAACAAAAAAACATCATCTGCAAACAGGATATGAGTAGGTTTTATCCCTCTTCTATTCACCATGGGCATTATCTTCTTATCCTGCACCAATTTCTTCAAATTTCTGCTTAGAATGTCTTCTGTTATCACAAAAATAATTGGAGATAAGGGATCTCCTTGTCTTAGTCTTCTTCTTACTTGAAAGAATCCCACAGGTCCACCATTAACTAGAACATATACTCTTGGTGATAAAAATAATGTATGTAACCATTTAACCCATTTTTCTGAAAAACCAAATTTCCTTAATGCTTCAAAAAGGAAACTCCCAACTCGGTGAGTCATAATCTTGAGTTATGTCTATTTTCAAACATACATTTCCTCCTCTCCCTTTTATATCCAATTCATTTACCATTTTTGATGCAAGGACAATTTGTTCTTGGATATTTCTTCCTCTAATAAAAGCTCCTTGTTGAGCTGACACCAGCTTCTCCATTACATTATACATCCTTGAAGTTATAATCTTTGTAAAAAATTTAAAACTGAAGTTACTTAATCCAATGGGCCCAAATTAACTGGGTTTTCTTGCACATTTAACTTTTGAAAGCAAACTGAGGAAGTTTGAATTCAAACCTTTTGGTATAAATCCATTTTTCCAACAATACTGAATTGCTCTAACTACATCCTTTCCCATTATCTCCCAAGAAAACCTGTAGAAAAAACCTGTAAATTCATCAGGACCTGGTGCACTATTGGCATCCATAGCATAAACTGCTTCCTTTATTTCTTCATCAGTAGGCACTGCTTCCAGCATTCTATTTTCATCATCTGTTATTACT
The DNA here is from genome assembly GCF_003573695.1 of Papaver somniferum. Classification (NCBI taxonomy): domain Eukaryota; kingdom Viridiplantae; phylum Streptophyta; class Magnoliopsida; order Ranunculales; family Papaveraceae; genus Papaver; species Papaver somniferum. The sequence continues at coordinate 39,964,719 of NC_039363.1, forward strand.
TTTGGGATTGCCTCAAAAACACCTTCTGCAAAATTTACTCCCACATATTTGAACTTATTCTCCAAACGTGACTAGTTTTTGCAATGCTGCTTGGATCAGTTATAGTAACACCAGAATCATCTTCCAACTCGGTCATTGCATTTGTGGCTTGTCCTATTTTTACTGATGTATGGAAAAATATAGTGTTTGCAGCTCCATCTTTAATCCACTTTACTCTTGATTTTTGTTGTAGAATTGCTCTGTGTTGCTCTATAATGATATCTTGTTTTCCTCTAGCAACCACTAGGTCATTTAGTAATACTATGTTACTAGGATCACTATCAGATAGTTTAGCAGTTCTCATCACCTCCCTTTCAGCCTCTTGCATCTTGATTCTTACATCACCAAATATATTCCAGTTTCATTCTCTTATTTTAATCTTCAGTAACTTCATTTTATTTTATTAGTAAAGACAAAAGCTGGAAGCTGGATTTCCACTTATTTCTGTATTCCATACTTCCTTTATGAGTTCTTTAAAACCTTCCTGCTCCAACCAAATTCTAAGTATTCTGAAAGGAATGTTTGTTGGGTTTGCATAATTTGCACAGGCTCCTAACATTGTACTATGATCAGATATCCCTGTAACACCCACCTTATAGCCCCAATTTGGGTATGCTTCAAACCCATTCCACATTACATAATGCTCTGTCTAAAGTACACACTATTCTTCTTACTCCTGCTATGTTATTGCACCAAGTATACTACATCCCTGTTTTTGGAGTCTGTAGAAGATTACAAGTATTCACACAGTCATGGAATTCCTGCATTATTATTCCTAAAGGAGGTCTCCCCCAATCTTTTCTTTCATACTTAATACTGTGTTGAAATCACCAATGACTAGCCATAGTAAATTACAACTACTTATTCTCACTAACTCCTCCCATAATTCTCTATTATATGAGTATAAAGAGGCAGCATGAACACCAGATACTAAAATTTCTCCCACATTTACTGTCACCATTTGATTAGTAACAGAAACAACATAAAGAGTGGCAATTGAATCACTCCAAAACAACCATATATTACATTTTCCTTCATTTATAGAATTATGTATTACCATATGATTCATACCTTTTAGTTTCAATAATTTGCAGTCTTTTGAATTCCATATGATTTTTGGTTCTGCAATCCAAAAAAATGTAGGACTAAACTGGTTAACTAAACTTCTGAGTTTTTCTTTGGTCTTATCTCTCCCTGAGCCTCTGACATTCCAAAAAGCTATCTTCATTTAGAATTAGAAGATTGAGAAGCAGAAGGGATTCTCACACCTTTCTTTGTGTTATCCAAAATTTGAGCTCCCTGTTGTCTTGTTGTGACTATTCTAATTGGCTTTGGTGTGTCAATTTTCTTTATCACTTCTTTGTTCACAAACTCACCTTCACCAACAAATTTAACAACCTGAAGAACTGAAGTACTACTTGAAGTGACATCCAAAATTTTATCCACACTGATTGGTATTAACTCATCATTCTCCAAACCTTGTAAACTGTAAAATTTTCTAGATGAAATACTATTAGTTGAAGAAGAACTCCCATTACACTGTACCACATCATGAATTATTTCATCCACAATTACCTTTTCAACACCTTCGAAATCATCATTCTTATCCTTTTCTTTATGTGTTTGACAGATATCAAAACCTATAATACTTTTAGTCTTCTTCTCCTTTACTCTCCAAACTTTCTTTTATACCTTGTATATTCTCATTTACCTTGTATATTCTCATCTACCTTCTCTTCGATTTTTAAATGCCAGTACCTTTGGTTTATTTCGTTTGAAACTTATACAAGCAAATTACTAGGACTTGACCGATAGACTAGCTTTGGAAATTGATATCATGAGATATATTGACATATTTAAACTAAACCAAGAACGTTGTTCATGTGAAACCAATCCATTGAATCTGCAGTTTGATTTGCGGTTTAGATGATAGCCATAAGAAGTTTGAATCATGTTCTTTTATTATGGATGATAGCCATAAGAAGTTTGAAATTTGTGAGGGCTAGGTAACTTCATTTTGTGAGTGTGTTATTTTGCTATAAATACAACAATTTTGTGGCACGTTTATTATGAATACATGACACACTTGGCCAAATTAACTTTATCCATCTTTTTCATACTTTGTTACCCTCTCTTAGTGTATGTATCACTTTTGAAGCTCTTGTTGTACGAATGTTGCAGATATGCAAGCATTTTTGTGTTGAGGAAGGCAAGAATGGATGGGAACAATTCTATTATAGGATGTGGTGGCTCATTTCTAGGATTTTGTTTTGCATATCAAGTGTTTTAACTCGTGTATTGTTATCAATAACAACTGATTACTATAATTGATGGACGGAGAAATTATTGTAAACAAATATTAAGGCTGATACATGTAACTTTTGTATGTTTCTTTTGATGTGCAACTGTTATGGGATGCGTAACTCTGGACTACACAAGACATATGCATGTGTAAATTATCGTTACACATGCATATCATTGTTATGAAAAGGTATGAGGTTTGTGTCCATGATATCCAGGGCTATCAGACGGACGTCATTCAACAGGGACCCATATCTTGTGGTCGGGAAGCTTCAGATTGGGTTTTCCATGTAGAAATTAACGTTTCATCCCAAACTAGCTGGCTTTAGACATTCTAGTCCTGCCTCTTCAAGTCTAGTACTAGGAGGTCCAAATTTACATATTCCAGAACGAGTTAGTCCATAAATAAACGATTCAGTCCAAAACGTTTTTTTATGATGACAAAAATGGCCCTTATGTAAAAACAGTATACTGATTCTAAATAATTTCTTCCTTGTTCCTATCCGCAGAGCTGTGCAGCGAATAAAAAAACTAGATTAGTCGTTCATCATGTTTCTTCTCGATTGTTCCTTTCAAATTTCTTTGATTGATGTCTTAATTTCTTCTTCTTCTCGATTTAGTTTTTCTCTAAAACCCTAGAAATGACAGAGATGCACCAGATCTATGGTAAGGTTTATGTGTAGAGATTAGATACGAATGAAGAGATTCAAATTTTAATTTAGTGTGAGATTCAATGTTCATTCGATCTATTAGTTTTGATTGATACCAAGAGTTTTGGATCTTCTTCTTTGAAAAATAAGTCATTCGAATTCTTCTGACACGGACGATAGTTAGATGTGATTTTCTACTCAAAGGATCTGCTCAAGAGTTCTAAATTTTAAGGTAATTTGGTTTATCTTTAATTTCATTATATGTTTATTTTTTTGATTTCTATTTGAGAATTCAGTTGATATAAAAAAAATTCAAAAAATTCTATGATCATACATTTAGAACAGTGAGTTGTAAAACCAATTGTTGTGTAGTACATATGACGAATTGCTGAATTGTGACGCTAGTTGTATCATTTCAATTTCATGAGCATTATGTTTTTGAGAAAGAATTCCCTATTATATGTTCCTCTAAATGACACTCCTACTTTTGGAGCTTAGGTCCTTTTAAATCCTTTCATTTTGGACACTAGTTGTAAAACTAGTTATTGTGTAGTCCAATGTTAATGGTGTCATTTTTGAAAAGTTGAGATTTTGTAAGAAATGACCGAATGGATTATTTCATTTTTGTCCCTGATAATTATGGATTTAGTTTGGTATTGTCGGTGTTAATGATTTGCATGATGTTAATTTTTTAGAGTTGTTTTACCTATATGACTATGTATGCTACAAATAGCTTGGGAGTGTTAATTTAGCTGGCTAAGACATTTAAGGTTGGGTATGTGTGGAGAGACATTGGGATTTCCCATTATAAACTTCATGCGAAATTTCTAATAAAGTTACGTTAATGTCAACTTGTACAGCAACATCCGTGATAATTACATTACTAATGGGTATGTTTATGTTTGTAAATTCCGTACACGAATAAGTTTTTTGGACTGTTTCTATTTTTTATAGGTTATACACGAGGATTATGGTGATTGAGTATGATGTTGATGGATTTTTTTTTTGCGGTTTGTATGAAATGGAAAAAAAATACTATACATTACAGAGGCTGTATGGGTATTGAAATTATCACTGCTAATCACATAAAAGGTAGCAATCGTCATCTAGTAGTAAGCACGTACTAGAAAAACAAAAATGTTCTTGTCATTTTTTTTGTTCATCATTTGCTAGTTATCCGTTAAAATTTGTTGTCTGAAGAAGTGCAGCTCGGACCTTTCTAGAAAGAGATAATTACTATTAGTGCTCATTGCTTATATCATATAAGTGATAGTAAAGGTCGGGAGTCTAAATTTTAGTGTGCATTTTCACCACCATCCACATTACTAGAGTACATTTGGTACATTAATACTAAGAGGGTTTGAATACATTTGGTACATTAATACGAAGAGGGGTTCCGTCGCCAAATTTTTAAGTTAACTAGGGTGTACGTCATAAGCTTATGCATGTGTAAATAACTGGGGTGTAAAAACTGGTGCACATATATAAAAATGACTACATAAGGCTCAGTTGCTATCGTTCTATTTTGTCATGCCATTCTTACATAATTTTGTTCATGACATTATTCTTTAGGAGTTATAGTTCTATTTTGTCAAAAGAGACATGTTTAATTTAAACACTTTCTTTAGTAGTTTGTGCATATTTTTTTTTTAATGTGAACATATTTGTACACATGTTGATTATTTAGGTGTACACAGTTATACACATTTCTTACTGACCTCAAGTTGATCCTTTCTCTATTTATGTTGGTCTTTTCTTCCTTTTTAATTCATGGTGAAATGTGTGACCTGTCAAGGCACCCATTTATAGTTGAACTTCTCTCACGTGGATTCTTACTAATCCTTTTAATTATTCAGCAATTTCTTTAACTTGTACTAGCAGTGGAAGGTGTATATGGAGTAGTTCCTGATTGGAAGGGAGAACAACTCTTTTGGTAAGCATCTTCTCATTCACCAACACGAGGTATTCTCACCCTAACTAATTTTCTTGTACATTAGCTCTTATGAAATTTTATTATGTTGGTAAGGTTTAATATAGAACCATATAATGAGATGTCATCCTAAAACGCCACAGTCTTTTCCTTCACTTTGCTGGAATACTAATGATATGCTATCATAAAATGCCACAGTCTTATCCTTCACTTTGCTGGAATGAACAATCATAGACCTGTAAATCGCATATTTTTACCTTATTGGTTCGGTTTTTATTATTCTCAACTAATTGCTCTCTAAATTGTTGTTGCATGTACTATTTTGAGATGTGTAGCTCAATACATATTTGTTCTGAATAGTTGACGTATCCTTGGAAATATTTGAATGTTTTAGTTAACAGAACTTGTGAATTCCTGTTATAAAACAATAAATTTGATTTTTTAAGTTGTGTCAACTGCCGTAGGGAAGCTCAAAGTGTACCTAATTGTACACTTATTGATTCTTAATGTGTATATAATTGTACACCTTCGTCAAATATAATGTTTTTATGCTCATTTATAGTCAAATTTCTAGAGTATTCTCTACAGGCGAACTTTGTCTGAAGCCAATCTAAGATTTAACACCCTAGGTTCATGTTCTTATGTCCTCATGTGTTTAATGGCTGATATGCATTCAACATTGTTGTACACATGTTGATTCTTAATTTATACATAGTTGTACACATGTTTATTGTTAACTATGTACACCTCTTTTTGATTTTCTTGCTTTTTTTCTAGTCCTTTAGAGATATTTGTCTATGTTCATTATATTTTCATTTTATATACGTTGAATATTTTACTAGCTCCGAGTTGATTAATTTAACCTCTTGTTCACATAGTTGTATACATCTTGATTATTCATGTGTACATAGTTGTACACCTGTTGATTGTAATTGTGTATATAGTTGTACACATGTTGAATAATAATGATACATAATTGTATTATACTCTGATGCACCTTTGACATCAAATTTTTTTTCTTCGTTTTATGCATCTAATTTAGGGACTCACAAGCTCAAAATGGTAGAGCGCCCAAGCCCATCACAAGGTTTGCGGAGGTTGATGGTTCAAATCCATTTGAGTTTCCTTGTTATGTTTATACAATATGGGTAAGTGAGTACATACTAGTGCACCTGTATAAATCCCATGAAATAGATTTGTTTGTAGGCAAGTATGGTTGATTTTTTTTCGTGTTTTGTATGGGTGCACATATATTTGCACCTTTGCTTTTCCATTAAAAATAAGTCGGCGTAGGGTATGAAATTAATGGTTGATTTTATGCATGTTTTGTAGGGGTGTACATATCAGTGCACCTGTGTAATTCCCATGAAAAAGTAGGTTTGTGTGTGTTTATGAATGCTCGATTGTATGCATGTTTAGAGGGGTGTACATATTGACGCACTCGTGTAATTCCCATGAAAAATAAGGTTAGGGTGTGGTTAAGAATGATTGATTTTATGCATGTTTTGCAGGGATGTACATATTGATGCACCAGTGTATTTTTCCATGAAAAAGTAAATTTATGTGAGATTATGAATAAACGGTTTCATGCATGTTTTGTAGGGGTGTACATATAGGTTTACCAATATAATTCCCATGAAAAAGTAGGTCAGAAAGTGGATATGAATGACTATTTCATGCATGTACATATTGAGGCACCACTGTATTTTCCCATGAAATCGTATTTTTGTGTGTGGTTATAAATAGACAGTTTCATGCAGGTTTTGCTGGATGCACATATTGGTGCACCAATGTAATTCCCATAAAAAAGAAGGTTAGGTGTGGTGATGAATGATCGATTTTATGCATGTTTTGTAGGGGTATACATATCGATGCACCAGTGTATTTTCCCATGAAAAAGTAAATTTGTGTTTGGTTATGAACAAACGGTTACATGCATGTTTTGCAGTAGTGTACATATTGGTGCACTAGTGTAATTTCCATGAAAAAGTAGGTTTGAGAGTGGATATCATATGAATGACCAATTTTATGTCTGTTTTGTAGGCGGTATAAAGTGGTGCACATGTGAAAAACTGACTGAAAAACTTATGAAAATTTTGTGCATGTGCACCTTTTTGAAGCAAAAAATTTTTTTTTTTTAAAAATGAAAATTATATAGTCATATGGGTACTCTTTTTGTAGCTATCGGAAAGAGCTTTCCGAATATATAAAGTTCGTGAATTTTGGACGAGCGGTTCGAAAGATAAATCATTTTTAAATTATTTTTATATTATTTAAAATTGGTAACATCATTATAAGTCACTGTGGACTATATTGCAAATATTTGGATTAAATTGTAATAATAAGGGTTATTACTGTATTTTTCATATTTTAAACAAATAATGAACTAATTTGTACCTAGTTGAATGGGTGTGGACTAACTAGTATTTTTAGATATGACTAGTATCTTACCCGTGCGTTGCACGGGGATAGTCGATTCAAAATATATCCAAAAAAATCTATCAATTACATTGCTTAGTTTTACTCAAGGTATATAAAATTCAAAATCTATTTTCAATCAAATAATCTCGGAAATTGTAATCTAGAAAAACATATGTTACGTAAAAAAAAAAAGAAAAAAAAAGTAACTCAAGAAAGAAAACAGACCGAACTAGCTATCGTATTGATTAAACAATAAAAATACATTAATTACACGATTAGGAAACTTGAATACGTAAAATATTAAAATAGTATTTTACAACTCACAACTCCATAAGTGAAGTATACATTTGGTATACTTTGTCAAGAACTCTCATTTTTTTGTCTCCACTTAGATCTTCTCATATATTCAAGTTCCCCTCCCTTTGATGTTGGAGTTTCTCCATTTACAGCGACACCTGCATCTGACATAATTTTATGTTATCTAGTATTTATGATCTACTATTAGTAATTGCTTGTTACCTGAATGTAAATTACTGAAGTATATGCAAATTATTTTTATCAGTAATTTTCGAACTTTGACGTGATGAGTGAAAACTACCACATAGCATTTCCAATGAGTGAAAACTGGTCTTGGCAAGTGAACTCCAAGACTATGTATGGTCTTCGTAACAACATAACTGGATAAGTATTTGTATTTTCATGGAAATACAAATTCAGCAAGTTAAGTACGTAGTTCAGTTTGTATGGCTGATACACACTTTAATTTAATTTATGGAAATACAAATGTTCGAATTTTTTGTAATCACCAAGACTACCTCCGTCACTTAGAGGTAGGTATTTGTGGAACATGCAAGTTTATATAATAAGGTTGGACATTTATATGTCGGTCTGTCTCCTGTATAACTCAGGAGTCCTAACATAGCTAAGCTATGATTTGTGTTTGAAAGGATGTAATGCAAAGCTAAATCTCCACAATCTAGCGAATCATAAAATTATAAGATTCGGAGTACAACATTTCATATGAATCATAGCATAAGAATTGGTGTACGATAAACAAAAACATCTGAACTCGTTCATTTAAAGTTAGTTAAAACATCAAGAACTTACCAACACATCTGCTAATCTGCATCCGGCTTTTCCTTGGGCATATCTACTTCAGTTCTTACCAAAGGAGATGAGAGGGAAAAAGAAGCGTCCTATACTTATACTTCACAGAAAGAAATGGATTCATCAGTTTACATTAACAAAGGGAGTACCATGAACCGTGGTGTTCAACTCACAACAGAAATTGAAGATAAGAGGCAATAGCAACTTATGTAAACCACCTATACATATGTGAAGACTGGGTGAAAATGAATCCATTTTGATTATATTTTTAGGGCACATGACGTCCACTAATTTGAGACATAAAAACATGTCAGAATGATGCAGTCCGTCATACCTATCAAAAAGATATCCCTAACAATCTCAATATCTTAATCCCTTATTTTCCTAGCATCGATATGTTCAGTAGCTTTACTAAGCCACTAAAGCTCACTTGGTTCCTTATGAGCATACCAACATTCTCATATTCCAAGAAAATAATTCCAACCTTACAGATGGATAGTGGTAAACGTGGGTACCATTGATCCCAAGATAACTACAACTATATAATCTAGCAAGAAGAGCTTAATTATGTCATCCACTGATCACACCTATCTATGAAGGATACCTAGGATTGAGAAACCATACCCTGAGAAAACTGCAGCTGACATGGAAATTTTCCGTCATAGAACTTGCAGATACCTAGAGTGACTCCCTTCACGATGACCTTCGCCCATTATATGTGATCCGGAACTGTTCAATGAGGCTCACCTAATTCCCTTTATTAAGGTGGCTCCAGATTGTGATTCTATTTGTAAGATGCTGTCGTTGTGCAAGAAAACAAATTTTTTTTAAATAGTTAGAATAGTTTATAAATGAAGATATTAAAAGAACTCCCTAACAATCCGTTAATCAAATGATTTTCTCTAAATAATTCTTATCAGATTATTCTATCAATCATATTGTTTAAATGCAATTTCATAACAATCATTATCCTAGAAGCTGTAAAATTTCACACCCTCCTTTCAAGACGGAAGAAAAAGTAATTTTGACCTATTACTTTGATTGTATGTTCATACCCCTACAATGATCTTTTTGATAATGAGGAAAATGAAAAAGATCCACAGTCTCTGTGGTGTACCTGCTGTATGATGAAAAATAGTTTGCTATATGATGCAAAATAATTCTAAAAATTAATAGTAGTGCTATGCTGCATATAATCATGAGACATACGGAAAAGCATCACAACTCGATATTTAAAAACCCGTACTTCGTATAATCATCATAGATAACTTAACGTAGTTAGTGTAGAATTTTCCACCATTGTTGATAGATTTAGATATATACATATTTATCTTCTTCGAGTGATTGATTTTCTAAGTCCCGCGAAAACCCTTTGTCTAATCCGGTATACCAAAAACTGAATGAAAACTCAATTTTTGAAGGATAATCAAACTTGAAATTCCATTATAGAAACTGGTCACTATGAAAAAGTACCTTCAATAACTGCAAAGAGTTGAGTAGAATATAAGCCACTTGTAACCTTTACCTGGCATATTTCTATTGGACTTCATGCTCTTAGTTCCCCTTCCACATCTTATTGAGAACAACATTCTATAGAAGAAACAAAAACAACAATGAAAGCACATTATAGTGACCATGGTTGGGAGTATAGAAATCTTTTGTGAACATGAGAAACATAATCAAATGACTGACGAAAAAACATTTCAACTTAACCACATTAACAGATGGATTCTCCTAACTAAATTTATAGAACTACAAAATTAAGGCTTGTATGCACTGACTAGGGATGGTCATGGGGCGGGTATGGGACGAGTATGCCAATCCCAATCACTGCCCCATTCGTAAAAAAAAATACACATACCCGCCCCGTTACCCACATGAATTGAGGCGGGGCGGGTATGGGGAAGACCCGTTTGGGGCGGGTTTTCCATGGATAACCCATAACACGGAGTTAATACATAAATTTATTTATAATCAAAACTTAAATATGAAGAAAACAAAAATAATAACATAAGAATAATGCATTCTAAAATTTTGAATTCAGAAATTCATCTTAAGGTGAACAAAAGAATCTTTAAATGACTTCTTAGTTTTTCTACTTTGTCATTTCGATACAAGAACGATCAAAGAATGTGTCTGACCACAACAACTAAACGAAAGTGATGAATATACAAGAACGGTCAAGAATATAATAAATGTAAGAAAGCTCGACTAAGTGGTAGAAGTATAAAATTCGATGCAAATTCTTGCATAAAAGTCAAAACCCTTATAACATGGAAGCAACAGGGAGGGTATGAGGCGGGGACCTTGAATCCCATCCCCGCCCCATCCCCGTAGCTTAGGTTTCGGGTATTACCCATACCCGACCCCATCCCCATTTGTGCGGGTAAAACTCTATCCAAACGGGGAAGGTGCTCACGGGTATGGGTTTGGGTGGGGCAAATGGCCATCCCTAACACTGACCTGATGTGTATACGCCAGCAAACCTATTTTCTTTACATGGAAATAAGTGATGTTTCAATCTCCTCCCTGAAATCACTTACCCCAATCAGAAATCACAAAACTTAGCACCAATCATAGAATTTATCGCATCTATACCTGCTAAGAGAGAGGAAGATCCGGATTACATCGATTAATTTTTCAGGGCCGATACAGGGAATATACAACAGAAAGAAGAAGAGTTTCTTTGGCTGTCCAGGGCACAATTAGCTGCCACTGCAAAATATGAAAATAAGAACACGCGATAAGAAGATTGAATATAACGGAAACAGTGATTAAAAGAAAGAGAAAAATAAGAATACGAATTAGGGTTCGCAAATAAAATTGCTTTATGCGTCTTCCGATCGGCCTGCTAAACCTTTAGGATATTAAAGCTTCATCAATCGGGTATACAAAGAAAAGAACGAAAACCTACATTATAATCTCCCGTCACCGCAATAGTAACTTCATGTCGTATGAGAACTGGAAAAAGAAGAGAGGATGTTTGAGGGGAAGAAAGTTACGGAGAAGTAGAGACCTGAGGTTGTGAATGCCGAATAAAATGCAAAACTCTTGATTTCTATTGGTAGGGGGCCAGGAGCTCTAGAATTCAAGCTTTTGGCCTAACTTTCAATGTGAGGCCAGCAATTTGTACTCAAATTATATATAACGGAAACAATGATTAAAAGAAAGAGAAAAAGAAGAATACGAATTAGGGTTCGCAAATAAAATTGCTTTATGCGTCTTCCGATCCGCCTGCTAAACCTTTAGGATATTAAAGCCTCATCAATTGGGCATACAAAGAAAAAGAATGAAAACCTACATCATAATCCCCCGTCACCGTAATAGTAACTTCATGCCGTATGAGAACTGGAAAAAGAAGAGAGGATGTTTGAGGGGAAGAAAGTTACTGAGAAGTAGAGACCTAAGGTTGTGAATGCGAAATAAAATGCAAAACTCTTGATTTCTATTGGTAGGGGAACAGGAGTTCTAAAATTCAAGCTTTAGGCCTGATTTTCAATGTGAGGCCACCAATTTATACTCAAATTATATATACAATTTTGGACTAAACCATATTTTTCCTGTTTTCCATTGGACGGCTGTGAAAGCTTCGGGTGATTTAGTAGGGTGTGTGCGTGAACGAAATTCGGTATCAGTGGGGGATTTTGACGAATAAAACATTATTTTCTCAAAATTTCTCAGCACCCCTTCTTTCTCTTTTGCCTCTCTGAAACCAGATCGAGCGACGAGCATAATGCCTGAATACTTAGTTGTTGTTTTTTTGTTTGATTCGTGCGTATCAACATCGTTGATAGAAAGGTGATTTCTTCCTCTTTTGCAATGTGCATCACAACCCCAAACTAAAATCCTAATCCTAATTGTTGTTTAAATTTTAATCGAGTTTGTTTTTTCTGTTTCTTTTAAGGGTTTAGGTTAATTTTGGGGCAGGGTTGTATTGATTTCTGGAATAAACCAGAGAATGGAGTTAATTGAAACCCTAATTTATAAACCAGGGAAATCATAAAACTTTGATTTAAATGCACTGCACGTAGTTATAAGTCGGTTAGATTTTGATTTGACTGCTTAGTTTTTTAGGATTTTATACTTAGTACTTTTAATTGAGGAATTGGGCACATAGTTTGTGTTCTTCTTTTAGATTCCTCTTATTACATTGGGGTTCACTAATAAATTTTGAAACTAAGCTCATTACCGGAAACAAGATTGTCTCTTACTGCTTTTTCATCCCGACTCTTATTTATAACTTTTGTGATTTGTGTTGTTTATATGGAGAGAACTACTAGCAAGAAGGCAAAAGGTGTACCAAAAATAAGAGGTACCGGAAGCATTTGAGAGAGCTCCCAGTCTTTGAAAAAATGGGTTGATGACAATATTAATACTAACAGAACTCGGGTTATATTCAGAAGGTATTCATTTGCCCAATTCAAGTAAGAAAAATTTCTATGAACTGATATTTTGAATTTCGCTTTGTGCACTTTTCGACTTTCTTGCCGTGTTTTCTGAAGTGTGGCATCTCAATCCATTCTGTGCCCTTTCTGTACTGCATTTTCTCTAATCATAAATAAAAAGTCATTGCATAAAATCTCTTCATACTATTTGGTTGATTTTCAAGAGTGATGGTTGTTCAACAATTAGTCTTGATCATGCCATTTCAAGTTCGTATGGGAAATCATAAAAACTTTCTAATGCTAGGGAAAATTTAGATATCTGGCTAAAGAAACTAAGATATCTGGCTAAAGAAACTAAGCCAACCTTCAGTATTTCTGCTACAGAAAGGATGGTTACCCTTCTGTATATGGAAAGAACTATAAGACTGATTGATAACATGTTGCATCTCTGCATCACTGAGGACACTGGCGCAATGTATACTAAAGGCTTTTCCAGGATCGCTATCAAACAAGGTATGAAATTCCTTCAATTGTCTGCATCATGTCCTCGATGGTAAAGCATGTCGTTTCTATACATTTGTTGTTATGATAGGCGGTAGTGCTACAGCTCAGTGTGTAACTGATATCTCTGGAAGAGAAAAATTGCCAGCTACGCAAACACATTATGTGAATTTATAAGGAGCCTGCAGAAGTTGGCTGGTGCCCTTTTAACAATAGTTTCTGACAATTTCGTTTTTCGCAAGAACTACCAAAGCTACATTGACTGATACTTTGTCCAGCTGGGGTGTTATCACTGAAGAACATGTTAGAAGTAGTTGCCTGTTATAAGAATGTGAATACTGAATGTATGTGATAGGTGAATTGTATGTTTGTATTTAAATTGTTTTTTTTTTCAGAATAATTTGTTGCACCAAAGCTAACTTCAGTTGGTTTTTTAAATTATTTTATAGTGAATTGGCTGAGCTTGGCCATACTGACAGAGATCAAGCTGTGTTCGCTGCTTCTCACCCAACACCCGCTGTAATGTTCCCTTTTGTAGCAGCGACATAATGGCTAGAACAGGCAAGTATGATCCATGTCACTCTTTCTCTGCTACCATTAGTATCAAAGGATGTATGTGCACAAATGGATAGTATATGCCTGGTGCTATATGCTTTTGAAGAATGTGGTTAATGTTGATACATATGCAATCTAGCATATCACAGTTTTATGACTATGTGGAAAGTTTGTCGGTACAAAAGTTAATTGGAGGGAGTCGTGACCCTTAGGTTTTGGTGGCTTCTCTTTTTAACTATGAACACTATTGTTGCTCTTTTTAACTAGGAACACCTTTCTTGATGCCTTTTGGTGTAGGTGGATAGGATTGAGTTTACTGGGAGAGAGGTTTATTATTAGCAAATCATTCTTTACTCAATTTGAACCTTTACACTGATTATTTGTTAGTTGTCTACAGGGGTCATAAATCTAACCCCATTCTTACATTTTCGTGTTACAGACTCTTGCATCTCATTGTGGAATCCAATATAGCTATGGAATAATGAGTACTGAGCATGAAAATTCATGATTTTCTTGAATTTGTTATTTGTACGATCTTGAACAAAGCTAATAATTGTTGCTCATATCCTTGCATGATTTGCATTATTGATTTAGCTTCTCATATGAGATTTGCTATGAGAGAATCCTAGCAGTAGATCTCCAGCATCATATGGTGCAAGATCAGTTTCATTTGTGTAATTGATATAATTTGTCTACTCTTCTGACTTTTCTTTATGATGCCATGTTACAAAACCAACTACACTCCAAGCGATAGAAATTCTGTTAAGAACCCTCAGCAGCGCACCGATCTTCACAGAATTGAGGTGTTTGCTTGAGGTCTTCTGCATGATGAAGGTAACTCTAATTGTTTCATCTTTGCTAGACTTTTCAGTATGTAGAACTTTGTGATGTGCGACTCTTGGTCTTTTCTGCTTGGTTTTTTCAGTTGTGTATATCATTTGGCCATGTAATATAAAGTATTGCACTGTTATGATGGCTGCAATATTTTACGTGATGGATTGTTATCGTTAGGTGCCATGGGGAGTAGATTTTCAGAAATTACTAAGATTGTAACTCAACAGATTTGTGATGGAAAAGAATCGTACAACAAGTTGTTAAAGACTAATGTGTAATCTGCTGCTCTTAAGGATGAACAGTGATACCCGTATGATTGTCAAATATGGTTGCATGGGTTAGTCTAGCAAAAGTTAGATATAATCTTCATATTACATTTATTTTTCTTTAGAATCTATTTTTAAGTGCCTTGATGCGTAATTAAGTTTAATAAATTTTTATAACATCTGCCTTGCCAAGTTCCTAAAAAAATATATCTCATAGTTAACATCTACTTCCTTTATGTATAAACTGAAGAATTTTTGAGGTTGTTTTATACTAAGTATTGCAAGATGTGTAGTTTGACAACGGTACTGAAATTGTTGGGTATCATTTCTAATACTGTGTACAATGGACTACGGAGTGAGCACAACCATATCATTAGTATATATATTACAAAATAAGCCTTATGTTGCCTATCCATTAGGTAAAATGATCCTCCTCAGTAATGCTGAGCATCTTAGGAGCACTGTATCAACTGATACTTTATCCATATGAATGGTCCATAATTATATATGTGTATACGGACAGTGAAGTGAGTAGACACAGCTCACTAGTGTCTTCATTCCAAAATGATCCTTATTACATTAGGTATAATGATCCTCTTCAGTAGGTTGAGCATCTTAGGATCGCTGCATTAAATCGTACAACCCCTAGCTAACATTAACAAAGTAGTGGTCTATTATCATGTAACAAGAATAGAAAATGGGGTAGACAATGGGGTAATGAAATTATACTTTATGCTTTTATATGTTTTTAGCCAGCACCTGATACGGATACCTTAGTTTAGCCATGTGTAAGTTCTTTTGTACATTTCAAGCAAACCTGAATAGCTGTAATGATCAACATGAGCTCTATCACTATATACTTTAACATGTTTACATTTGAAGAGGTTGCTGGCGTAATTTTTTGCATATGAAAGAGATGTTATGAGGATTTCTTTACTCCCTTAATCATTGCTCTGCAGTTCATTGAGTAACGCTACTCATTGCTCTGAAGATTGCATTTTCAGAGCATTTGTAGCGTTACTCATTGCTCTGAAGATTGCTTTTTCAACGTTACTCAATGAACTTAGGGGAGTAAAAAAATCTTCAGAGTGGTTTTACTCTGCTTGCCAAAAATGAAAATGAAAAACATGCAATAATCAACAACACACTATGGTGCTACTCTTGCGATGAAGAAGTCGAGTCTCCAGAAACCAGTTAAATATATTTCGAAATAGACATATGAAGTGTTGGGCAAACAAATATCCCTATGATGGAAGCCGAAACTACCATCGGATTCCTGTCGGGAAAGTTCTCAGGTTATTCGGCGGTAAGTCTAGCAATGCCTATCTTTAAAATACATCTCATATTTTTTCTACATGTAAAAGTTAGAGCACTGATACAAAATTACACAAGTTAAAAGCTACTACTTCAAACTGACCTATTCTTATTTGTGTTGTTTAGGATGAATTCGTAAGGTTGTTGCTTGCTTTCACACCAATTGGTAAATCCTTGCAAGACCAGAGCAGTGAGTATGTCAAAAATCAATCCATATTTATTATTGTACACTACATTGTTGTGATTTTGTCAAAGTACATGATTATGAATCTGATCGCTTTGCCATTCCTCATGTGTTGCCACTTGCCATCTTAGCTCAGTCGGAAGAGCGCATGGCTTTTAACCATGTGGTTGTGGGTTCGATTCCCCCAGATGGCGGAGGTCCTTATGGTTACACATGTTTTCGTGCAGCTAATCTTAATTGGTTCTTTGTGTGTTACCAATACTTATTACTTATGACCCTTCTACTGAAGTGGACTTCAGCGGAAATTAATATGTTTACAGATAACTAGCTGAGGTAGTTCATTTTTTCTGCAGATCAGCTATGGTAGTCTTATTCCTTTTCATCAGACGCCTTATACTTTATTTACATGGTTATAAATTGTTCATTTTATCTATCAAGTTACACAGGTGCTTCATTACACGTCTAAGGTTTGAATTGAGGTGTCTTGGATTGTTTCTAGATTTACTCAAACACTAATATTTTTTCCCTCACAGGTAGAAATGTCAACGGTGGGTTCTCAGAGACAGTTGGACAGGGTCATCAGAAACCTACAAGCAGCAGAAATTCTGGAAATCCTATGTTTTAAAGCTAACATCCTTTTCATGGTATTTTTTGCAGGGTGTTGAGTGTATAACCGAGTGTAAGTTTCTTAAACTATATGAAAATTGCAACTTATAATGTCTCTCGCAAGTGGGACGTGCCGCAACTTATAGCATCAATGTTGAGTTATGGAGCAGGGGTGAATGGGTATGCAAGTAAGGTATTAGCAGATTTTCCCTACAGTTAAAACTTTATGCTTTCTAGGCTTTATTTCATCGATCGCTAACCATAAATTTAACCTACCTGTTAGCAATAAAGGCATTTTATACCAAATTTAGTACACCACATATATAATTACCTATTTCTTAATTGACTAGCCGTAAAATTGATCCACCTATTTTTTGATCCAAAAATTACACCTCATTGGTTATTTTTAACAGACCTGTGTTTAGTTTCATAAGGAACTACACAGTACACACTTAAAACTGCCAATTTCTAGCTAAAACTTAAATTTCTATCGGTATTCAAGTTTTATTTGTTGATGAAGAGGTCATTATAGGTATGTATTTTTCCAAGTACTGCCTCGCCAGAACCATGGTACGAAACCTAAAATGCAAAAAGATTATCCGAGGAAATCTGTTTAGAGACTATCTATGAGTAGCAGATGTCCATGTAGTTTTTCCAGCTTTGTTTTAAAATTTATCAGTAGTGTGTATATGTCACAGAAATTTAACCTACATATGGTGCATTTTCCTAGATAATTAATATTGGTGTCTGAGCATACGATGGCAGATTTCTGCGAAGAAGATAGAAAAAGGAAGAGAATACAGCGAAGCACGTACAAGTTTGGATATCAGTAGAAAAAGGAAAAGATAGAGCAAAACACGTACAAGCTTGGATTTGGAGTGATGACATTCTTGGAGAAAGCTAAGATATTAACAGATGAAATGTTTTTGGAGGAACTTGGAATAATAGTTGACCAAGGCGAAATATGTGTAGAAAGGACAAGGAATGGTTTCGTTCTCACGGAAAGATGGTCGTGGTGGAACAGGATATGGGGAAGGTTTGGATCTTACGGAAAGATGTTAGAAGAAGTACGGCCATGACTCCGCTGATTTTTTCACGTAGGAAATATTAGTAATGAAATGACTGTCTTTTTCCTTGGTGTTATTCTTTAACCATTTTCAGTTTTTATTTCGGATGTACTTGATGCTGGATCTTTATCTTTTCGTCGGTGTTCTTGAAACTTATCTTTTTTGGCTTGGTTTGTTAGTCACTTCAATTATGTTTTGCCAAACATATGTAATATGTGATTAAAATTACATGCATGAGTTTGATAGAGTATATGAAATTACAATCCATGTATAGTTCTTTTTTTCTTTTTTTTTTTTTATATGCGAAAGCCGGACCCAGATCCCTACCCGAGCCCAGCCAGTTGGACTGGCCCCACTGCCAGACCCAGCACCGCTAAACCCATTATACAACTAATCTATTACAATTTACAAACCTTTACGACGGTGGGGATTGAACCCCTGACTTCCTCCTTACTGGAGTTGATGGGATACCACTGAACTATGCTCTTGGACTAAAATCCATATAGATGTAGAAAGAGTAAATTAGTTGCATAAAACTATTTTGGTTGTTCAAATATTTACAAAATTACTAAAATAAATAAATAGTTTTAAATCAAAGATAGGAAAACTTTTATAAATAACTCTTAATTGGAAAAGCCTTACCACATCATCTTAATTAAGAAAAAGAGAAAAATCGAACAAAGTAATAAGCACTATGGATGCCTTACATGTTGGTTTGGAAAAAAAATTCAATTGATTAAACTATTATCTCTACGACGTTCATCTTTTATGGATCTACAAATATGTAACTTGATTGTGTAGTCAACGAAGTCAATGTTGAGTTTTAGTCAATATATATTCGAGTGTCAATAATATTATTGGGCAATATAAAACTCAACAAATAGCTATAAAATAGTACTAGGTTCTTGGTGAAAACACTAAAATGTACAAACAAGTGAGAAAGTATAGCAACTGCCATTGGATGAAGAATAAGAACAACTTATTTCTGAGAAGAAAAATACCATTTGATATGCCTGATTTTCATGAATTTATTGGGATAATGTTTTTCAGATTACTTTTTCTAGAGGATAGTTTGTTTGATTCATCTATTTCTAAATTTTTACAGTACGACAACTCGGAGTGAGTTAACAAGTTTTTGCTTTATTTTTGTTTCATTACAGAACGACGCATTTATTACACGGTTTTCATCAAAGTCAAGGTAACACCTGGAAATAACTTAGAACACATGAATTGTCGCTGGGTTCCATATTGAGATGAACTAGACCGTCAGTTTACTCGATTATTTGCGCAGGCATGTCTTTACTTTGGGTCATGTTTGAAAGGCAGAAATCAAAATCATAATAATTTTGGTACATAATGTTCCAAAATATATTAAGGTGAATGACATGTCAATGGTTAAGGTTAAGCATGGTTCTACTTGGTTTAAAAAAACTTATAATAACATTGCCTAGGTTTTTTCCCTAGGTAAACGATCTTTTGGAGTTAGATTATGCTAACTTTTATAGGACTGAAAACAATAAATGCTCGATAATGATGATAAGTGACTCTAAAAAAATATTGTTCCCATCGGATATTTACTTCTATGTCTATATATGACTTTACTTGGAACATGTACAAATCTACGCGGGAGATACTATACTTACTTAATGATATTGCTAAAAATATGAAACACGTTAATTATACTAAGAATTTATTTGGTATTCTAACCAAATTCGAACATTTTACTTTTCGAACATTATAATAGAAATACATACCGTTTCGTACTATACTAAAAGTATTTGTTATGTGAAAAATACTATTTTTATCGGATACTATACTAAATATGAGGTGCTAATTGCATCAGAAACCTAAATACAGTTGTAAATAAATATACACCAATAATTATATTTTTAATAACCACTCGTAGACTCAACCTTTCCAAGACTCTTTAATCTTTATGCGGGCATTATGTAGAGTTTTTTGGTCGTTCCTTTGCCTTTTTCTTTTGTGCTTTGAATGCATTCATGTGAGCATTTGAGTAACAAGACCAAGATGAGATAGTAAATGTACTTACTCTGTCGATTTACGAAAAGTTGACATCATAAGGTTTAAATGTTTGTGGAAAGCTTAGTGTTGGTAAGTGCATGAGTAATGTAACCTTTGATGCAACATGTACTCAATATGTAATCTCTTTAACGACTCAACACTAAAATCGTCGAGCCATTTATGTGGTGAGTTATCTTTTGCTTCATTCCTTTGTACTTTTTTGTTAAACATGATATTGTCGTTATTTTGTGTTCTCTTTGTTCTTCTTTCTGCATCACTTGATTTTCCAAAGTCTTCTTTCCTCTATGACATTCGGTGGATCTCCAAAAATGAACATCCAACTTAGGTTGTGTCCATGTTATACCTCGAAACTTAAACTTCCAACTTGAGTTCTGTCTATGTTATAGTCATGCTCTTTAGACTGGAAATGTGTTTGTGTGTATGTGTGTGTAAATGTGCATCGACTGTGATTACTTTTTAAAATTTCATATCTTTGATTAGGATTGATTTAATTAGTTTGAGTGTACTTTGTTCACATTATTAGTCGCACATGGTATTAGAGCAGGCAATTTGTGACGAATAATTTGATCGCACCTGATTTAGTGTCCACGTGTTGGACCCAAAGAGGATATGCATGAGGGGGCATGTTGAGATATTAGGCCCACATTGTATGCGTTATATCTAAGATCCTGATTTTTACGAGCCCGGGGAAAACCTAACCTTGCAAGCCGGTTTTTGAGGTTAGTTAGGCCTATGAACTTCAATAAACTTCTGATATAAATATTCTAAAGCGAATAGACTATATATGGATTAAAATATTTTTGAAAAAAAAATATAAAAGTAAACGTCGGCGTTATTTATTGTTGAATTAACAAGCTTTACGCCAAATAATTAAGCATGCAAAATAGGTAATACACCTGGACGACATTGAACACTTGCCTTATGAATTAGCAAGGAAAAAAGATAAACCATTAGGTAGCTCTTACCGATACTTACAATTGACCGTAGGAAATAAATCAATTTGGATTTTTAAGTCCCTTCATGGGTACTCGCCTTTATCTTATGCTTTTTTCTTTTCTTTTCCTTTTGCTTTATGGCAGATACGGTTGGAAACCTGAAATGAAGCATCAAAATTCGTATGTAAAACAAATCTACCAAAGCTTAATTAAATTAAATTATTTTTTTAAATGCCCAAACAAGCATTTTTCTATTTTGAGAATTAGAAGATTTTTCAAGAAGTTTTGGTAGACAAACGTTCGAAATCTATCAACATTTGATGACGATTACACGTTTTAACCCTCAACTGTATATCTTTCCGATGATGACTGCGAACTTAGATTCACAAAATTTTAAAACATCCACAATATCAAGATGCATCAGATTGTGCTGATTGAAATAACCCATGTTTCAAGTTGAAAAGAGATTATTTGATGAAATAAATCAAGGAAAAAAATATTTTGGTAAAGTAGTTGTATTTTCTATGTGTACAAGACTAAATTCAAAAATTAATTACCATATATGATTTTTTTTTATTCTTGAATAATTTTAAAAAAAATATGAATTGTGGAACAGATCCACAAATTTATTTGTGTTGAATCATTAGATGAAAAAATGACCCGGTTCTTTTTTCTAACACGAGGAATATGCATGGTACATGGTCTATATGGTTGTAGGAATCGAATCTCCCTGTATGAGAAATTAAAAATGTATTGAAAATTAATTGAAGATACAAGTTCATCGTATATTTTTGGATGAAGGTGAATATCCAATTTATCTCCAGATGTTGTTTCTTACAACCCAATCTGTCATGAAGCTTATTTCCACATCAATATGGATTTTGTTATGTTTATTGTCACATGTTGATGAGTGTTATGCATCCAACTATACGTATGATGTGTTAAATACTAAAGCAATAGATTTACGATGTCTCAAAAAAATGGATGAGGGAAAATTTGACCTTTGTGAAGAGTCAAGAGTTGTCAAGAATACCAATTATCAAGAACAAGATTTACCAAGTGTCGAGAATTATATTACTTAACAAGTAATTGTATTGTTCATGAACAAAAATGGGACATAGTTATTGTTGAGGAAGCCAACATTATTTTGAGTTACTGATTGTTGAATACTAATTTGACAATGAAAGGTTTCACTTATCAGAGGCCTCTGACCATGGATTTAGGGAAGCATGCATTAACTAACGAAAAGGAAGCAACGCAGCCAAACACACCATCCAAAAAGACTTGACGCAAACTGAAAAACAAAGTGGACTGCGATGATGAAAAGTAGGTGGCCAATGATTTTATGGAAAATAATCTAATGAATTGGTTTAGCTATAGCTATTTTTTTTTTAAAAAGGATTCCTATAAGATTTGATTCCGTTTTCAGTACTATACATTATGGTTCAATTACATTGTTTTAGATTTTTTTAAAGTTACAATGTTCTCGGTTATTGTTTTATGAATTTATTTGGCATACTCAATGGATTATAAATCTATGTTTATGTTTATATTTTTAAAAGATTATTGATGTTCTTCCCTGAAACCTAAATTGACCAAGTTGTAGTCTTTTTAAAGTGTATGGATACATTAATTGAGTTGTAGTCTTTTTTAATATATTGTTACAAAAAAATAACATATATACACTTAAGACTAAAAGGAGAGGTTGAGCCGGGGCCGTAAAGCCCCGGGATACCTAGTAACTAATGAATACACATCCATATGCATATGTAACTTTTAATTACACATGCCATACGCATGTGTAACTTCTGCGTACACATGAGTAATACCGAGTACACATCTATATACAAGTGTAACTTTGCATAACACATGTAATATGAATGTGTAACTTCTGGATACACATGCCATATGCATGTGTAACTTTTGCATACACATCCATATGTTGGTGGTAGTTGGCGGTGGTGGCATGTGGTGGTTGGGGCCAGTGGTTGGCAGTGGTGGTTGGTAGCGGTGGTGGTCGGAGGTGGCTGACTGCGGTGGCTGGTGGTGGTCGGAGGTGGCTAACGGTGGTGGTCGAAGGTGGTATGACAGTGGTGGTCGAAGGTGGTTAGTGGTGGTGGTGTTCGGAGGTGGCTGGCGGTGGTGGTCGGAGATAATTGGCGACGATGGTGGTCGGAGTTGGTTGGAACATCATCACAATATACTTTAATAATATTGGGTCTAAATTTAAATTTTATTTAATTATAAGCTTGACAACATGTATAAGGATATAATGTCTTTTAATATTTTTGGCTAAATTTAAACTTCTTTTAGTTAAGGGCTTGATATTATGGTAACGGGTGGGTCAGGCCTTAGCCTAAGTTTGCCTTCAAAATATTAGGCTTTTGATTTCTTTCTCCCGAGTTCATATTTTGGCACTTGTATTTATGTCTGTGCGTGACCATATAATGATTTTTATTTGCAGAGTGGGGTTGGAAGGAGTTGAGTCATCATGGAAGTAGAATCTGGAAACCCTAGAATTGAACCAGAAAGAGACATGAGAACCATCGTCTCCTCCTATTCAAATCAAGTATGGAGAAGATTGGTTGGTTTGTTTCCCTCTAAGCATCATGATTCCAATTTACTCGCAAAATTTACAAATTTCTATTATCGAACTGCTCGGTCTAGATCTTGGAGACGTAGACCAGGTCTTCCTCTTCCATTGCCTTCAAATTCACTTGAATCTACTCTGTAAGTGTTTCTCACTTCCTCTCAGCAACAGCATTTCCTTCACGATAACTGTCAGAAGACAAAATAAGAAGTTTCTTGGTGATATTTTCTTTAAATTTGAAAAATGCTTTGTCTAATAGAACAATCGATAGATTGCAAATTAGCTTATGCCCTAGATTCAGTTAATCCCCGGTATAGTGTACAATGTGTTCGTTTGTGTTAACTCTGTGTTTATGTTTGTGTGTAGAATTCTAACTGAAGCATCTAGAGTTTACGATGTTTTGGATGATATTTTGGAGCATGTCCTTTCAAGTATGCATATTATCCAAAAGAGTTTGCAGTTTTGGCAGTTGAAAGCTGAGGTTCAATTTTTGTTTCAAAATCTAAAAACAAAACTGATTTTAGTGCATCATGATAAGCGGCATATGTTGCTCATAAATTGTCTTCTTTTTGGTTTTATCTTTAGGGAACAAATGCTCAAAAAGCATACTTCATGGTTTTTGAAAGAGGACCACGTGCCTTTATCAATGGAACGGTTCAGTTGATTCGCGGATGTTCCATGGAGGGTTCTCCCTTGCAACAACTTTGTCATTCTGCAGCTACTGAGATATCTGAGAAGATAGCTGTTTTAACAAGCTTACGCTGTTGCTTGGCTACATTTCTTTCGCAGGTACTTCTCATCCTGTTTCATCAGTCAAAGATGTCGTTTACTGTTTGTACACTGCCTTAGCTATGGAATTTTTTTGCTTCTTTTGTTCTGGTCAGTCACCTAAACATCCAAAGTTGATCTTCTGTCTGTGCTTTTTCACTAAGATCACTGCTTAAACATATTCAGCTGGGTATCCTGATATTTTTCAGTGTGTACCTTTTTGTTTATGGATCATCCATGGACCTTCACCACCAAGGAACTGCTCATGTCGTCATGGTGCCCTTTAGGCGCAATATTCAAACGCATAGAGGAAGTTTTGTATTCTAAGTTCACTGCTTATTTGATAGTTGTAAGAAGGTGTAGCACAACCAACCACATAAGGTCTTTAATATGATGTTCATCAGTCTGAAAAGCATGATTGGTGTATTCCTAATCATGATTACTGCTTGGCTAAAAACAATGCTAACTAATCGTGTGCAAATCTGTTTGTTAAAAATTGCTAGTTTTAGATAGACATTCAGTGGCACGTACTTCGCAGACCACAGGACAGGCTTATGATACCAACAGTCATTGATTCATATAGACGCACAACTCCAAACTGGTTGAAGTAAATTAATCTCTTCAAGGTAACGGTTTATGTGAAATAATGAAGTTTTCTGGCATTGTCCATGCGGTGGCTCATCTCTGGCATTGTCTTTACTCTGGACGTCTCACTGGATATGCATGATTATAATCCTATAAGGCCAGCTATAGTACATTGTTGTACTTCTGTTTATCATAATATAAACTTATAACTGTATTCAACGTCAACCATGTACATTTGTTTGAGCAATCTTCACAATGATTACATGCACGGATGCACCTTAATTGGTTTTCAGTTGATTTACAATCTGACTTGGGTTCTGGTTCTTTGCTTTCCATCAACCAATTATTTCCTTTGCTGGCTAGATTCATTTAGTAAATTTTAGGAGCTGATTTGATCGAAATGTGGTGATGTATTGATGTGTGAGGCTTTCATGGTTGTCATGCTTAAGACATTTGTCTTCGGATTGTTGTTTTGTTTTGTAAAGTTTGTATATCCGGAACAATGTTATTATGTATGCTTTGATCTCTGTAGTTTTTATTCAGGTCTCATTCAAATTCACTACTGAGACCTGGATAAAAGCTAGAGATAAGGGCGAACTGATGTCTGTAGTGCTGTGCCGTGTCTGATTAACCACATGCTGTTGCCCAACCAGTTGGAGGCATGACAAGGACATATGAAGCTCTATTTCTTATATTCGGTAGCACTACTTAGCTTGTTCTTGTCTATAGGTTTATGTGGAGGTTGATAATTTCGGGGAGGCTTTAGTCAAGGATCCAGAGACATCACTGCCTTCATTATTGGTGAACATTAATAGCTTATTATCGAAACTTGAAGAATCAATCAACCAGCAGCATGAAATGTTTCAGGTACTAAGCCTTACTTAATTCCTGTATTGTATTTTCATATTATCCCTTTCCATATTCAACCTTTCCTTATGCTATTGCTCGCAGAGGGTTTCATCTGCATCTGTTGGTGGGAACAACACATACACTTTGCAGTTTGAGAAATTGCCTGAAATTAATCAGGAAGGTTCTCAGTGGACTGACTGTGAGATCAAGGATGCTATCAACTTGGTCTATCAGAATCTCGATAAGCTTAATTCATACATAACTCAGCTTGTAAGTTCCATTAATCATCTGCACTACATATCAATTTCTTACTACCAAAATCATGTTATTTTCTAAATTTTAAAAAATTTGTGTGAGCTGTCCTATTCTTCTCTGCGTTAATAGCCTCAGCCTCTTCAAACTCAAAAGCTCAGGGGTTCGATTATTTAATTTAATTCCTCATAGGAAATCTAGATTGGCATTGAGGACCAAATAACTGATTTTAACCGCTCAGCCCGCAAAAGTTGATGTCTGTAGCTAGGCCTGTCCTTGGAAAACAAGCAGATTTCATTGACTTACTAGTATTAGGAATATTGCTCTCGTCGAAGCATTCAAGTTACTTTTTTGCACTGGTGGAAAGAAATGTGGCAGGCGTAAGAATGCTCAAATGATGAGTGCGTTTAATTGATAGTACGTGTTAATAATGATTTGTTGCTTGCTTTTATCGCTTAAAAGGTTTCCAAAAACAAAAAACCAAGGAGAGTGACTTTGCACTGGTTTGGTTATACGTGCGGAGCGGTTGGGCTTTCAGTGTGCTCAGTATGGCTTGTACGTCATAGCAGTTTGGCAGGTAGTTCGGACATTGATAACTGGATTCGTGAAGCACAAGAATCAACAGTCAGATTCTGGAATGATCATGTTGAACAGCCGGTATGATATCTGAGCTCGATTCTTAAGTGCACTTTCTTTTTTTATGTGTGACTTCAATTGATGTAGGAGCGTACATATGTTTATCAGTAATCAATCTATGGCTGTATGCAAATATTTCATAACGGCATTAACCAAAGCGGTTCCCTTATGCGCATCATATAGAAGTATCCTAAATCTTTAGTCCTGGTGATCTATTCAAGGTTACCCCACATCTTTTGGTGTTATATCTGATCTAATGAGATTAATCTATAATTTAACCAGTGACTGTGGTAAGCTTTATGTTGGACTCCGTTGAAATATTTTTAAAGGATGTAAAAGCTCTCCGACACCTTACTCCTAATATTTGTCTCTGTTATGATTTGCAAAGCAAACAGGTTTATTTCGTTCATAAGAATAAAAAAATTGAAGTAGCCATATCATAGGTTTTCGGAATGTTAGTATTCATGCTTTATTGTTTTTGCTAATGACAACTGCGGAATATTAATGGATGTTATGCATTGTTGGTCCATACAGTCTTCTTTATGATGCACTGTATATTTTCCGGTTCTCTCTTTTGGATGGTTTTATTTTGGACAAAGTCTACAAATTTTCCTTAGCATTGGTATATGTTGCTGTTGTTTCTATCCACTCTGCAAATTCCTTCGGCCATAATGTGCTTCGTAGAATATTAGAGACCAAAATGCTGAAGTGGCGTGCCTGTTATCTTATATATTTTTTGCTAATTGTTTTGATCTCTTCCCCTTTGTTGTTCATAAGATCCTTTCCATAAGAGATGAGCTCTTCGAGACCTTCAGGAGGAGGCACAAGGGGGTGATGGAGCTTGAAGAAGTGCAGTTAACTTCAGATTCTCTACATAGGTGAACCTTTGCAAACTATTGATACCGGTAACTGTGATGCAAACTATGAAATTGTTGCAGAGGCTTTGCTTGATATCTTGTGAATTCTTCCACAGTAAAAGTATTAAAATATGAACCTCAAGAGATCCATGTTAGTTGTTTGCTATAGAGTCTTTAGATTTAGAGGTAAAGGGCTGTAAATTTTCAGGCGGAGTATATTACAACAGAATTGACCCCTGTAAAACTAAATCATTTCATAACTGTCCTAGTTATGAGGCATAGTAATGCTAAACAGTTCACCCCTCAGGGATCCATGGATCTCTTCAGGTTAGTTGTTTACAACACTTGAAGTATTAGGAGGAACTTGATTGAGATATGATACTTGAGATCCAGGGATCTCGTCATTAAGAGGAAGTCTTTGCCTCAGAAATGATACTGGAGATCCATATTAGTTGTTTACAACACCTGCAGTATTTCTCCCTCTTTACTATGGGGTGAAGTATTAGATGTTATATGAGGAAGTGATTCTTTCAGGAATATGAGAGGTAGTTGATTTAAACAGTTCTATCTTCTTTGGTTGTTCTGGATGCTCTGTAAAATAAACTGGATTCAATAACTTTCAAGGATGTCAGAAATTTATATTTTCTTGGTTCGCAGGATGCTGCTAACATTCAGCGAGCAAACGTGTGGTCAAGAGTTTCCGCAAGACGCATCAGATCAGGAAATGATGGAAATAGTAATGGCAAGGTAAGACATGAAATTAACAATGCAAAATTGCATCTAGATTGCACAATGAGATGGAAATGCCATGACGTGCTGTTTTTGAATGTTTTCATATCCGTTGCCCATTTGAAGAGTATTTCGTTGTTTTACAATGAAGGTATGAAAAGGATCTTATGCATCCAATTAAAAATTTTGTTGGGGGAGAGATCGCTCGTGCTTTGCTTATTCAGGTATAGTTCAATACCTTTACTGACATGGTACTCTGAGTTTGATTAACATAGAGGTCATATTTAACTTTGTACTTTTTGTTCATTGCAGATTCAGAAGCTGAAGTTGGATATTGAGACGTAAGTTCAATGTTGTTTATTGAGATTATTGAGACGTAAGTTCAAAGTTGATTAAATCAATTTGATGGGTTAAGTTTCTTATTTTGGTTGTTCCTGCTAAACAGGGCAATGCTCGACCTAAACCAGATACTGAAGGCAAATGAAATCAACTTTGCAATTCTTGCCGCTTTACCCGCTTTCTTTCTCTCCGTTGGGTTGCTTATGCTTGTTCGCACATGGTATAAACAGGTAAGAGAACTCCTTAAAAATCGTTGCCCTCCGAGGCATCCTAGATTTTAACAATTTCTCAAGTATCACATATTTGGTGGGCTGGTGTCTCTGGTAGTCTGATGTTTTAGATAAGAGGTGTTACAGGTGTATAATAATTGTAGGCCACTAGGTTAGCAGAATCTTCAAGTTGACTGTCGAGTTTCCTTGACATGAAATGGAGCTCGAGTTGTGGATTGTTTGATCCATTATAGAGCACTTAAATTAATGGTGGGGTTTTATATCATTCTAGTCCTTTTCACGACTCGCTCCTACATCCGCTTTCTCTAATGTTTTTATAGAACTGTTAACTTGGAAGTTTTTCTATTTACCTTTACAATTATAAAGAATCCACAAGACAAATATTAGCCGTATATCATGGTTGTCTACACTATTTAACCTTATAATCCAAAATTTCTTGTCTTTTCCTGAAGGGACGTGCATGATGTCCCGCTGTCATATATTTTTAGTTTTTGAACAACAGTAGCATATTTCTCTATGGTTTCTTGTCTTTTCTGATATCATGGTTTCTGATAACAACAATTTACCATCTGTCATGGCTGTCTACAGATTTTAGCATTATAAGGTGTCCCCCTTTCTTGTATTTAGTTTTGCAACAAGAGTGCTTTTTATGCATTTGCTGCATAGCCTCTATGGTTTCTGATATTGCACTTGCCATTTTCCTGACTAATTTTATAGTATGATATATTACGATTCAGAGAGTTTGTACACCTACTGTTTGCCACTTACTTATGTAAGTGCTTGTATAATGGTAAGTGGATGTCATGATTAGTTTTGTTCAGCTGAATGATGAAGCAATGCTGCAGAGCTATGTGCTAACGTACATTGGTTCACCATGCTTAATTGTCAATATGGATTTAGTAGTTGCTTATTTATTTATCTATATATATTTTATTTTTTTGTACTAGTAACAAAACGGCACTTCAAGTGTGGTACTGTATGTGTATCATTGTTTACCAAAGGTACAATGCAGAATCATGAGGAATATGACTAAAAATGCTAAGGAGCCCCTTAAACTGGTTATTGTGCTATAGCAATTAGTATAAGTTATTCTTAGTAGTTTTTTTTTATGTATCATGCTATCTTTTAATGCAGCACATGCTTTTTACACTGTCAAGTCTATTGTTTTCATTCAGATGACAGGCAGTAATTGATTTGGACTGCTATCATTGCATTGTTCTGGTGTGGTGTGCATTTTCTCATTTGATCTAATATCTATTTAGGACAAACGAGCTGAAGGTAGAGGAAGGATGGCTCGCCTTCAAAGGAGACTGCTTGTTGTCGAGGTTGAGAAAAGGATTATGCAATTCCAAACTTGCTTGGATAAAGGACAGGTAAGGGTTGAGCGTACTTGGCAATTATCATGATATAGTGTTTTATCTTTTCAAGGTTAGTGCAATGCCAGACACTTAGCTTAGCAAGAAATAAGAGAAGAAGCTGTTTATTTGGAATATACATGATTTTGTTAAAAAAAATTGTATACTCATTCCTAGATGGATTTTAATTTTCTGTGATTGAAGACATTAGGTGGCCACTAGGCAGCCAGCCAAGGAGGCCTAATGCCTAGAAAACTAGTCGGGTGTATAAAACTAGATATAAGTTGGGGTTTATCAAGAAAAAAAAATCATTTAAGAAAATCTAAATAACCAGAAAAAATCTTTCTTTCTTTATCTCTTCTTCCTCTTGCTCTCGTTTTTTTTTTCTTTTCTCATTTCTTCTACATCATTATTTTCTTCATCGAAGTTTGTAAAAGAAAAAACATGTGAAACTTTTTGAGTTCCTAAAGTTTTGGTCTTGGACACCACCTAGAAATCCAGCCAAAATCCAGCGTGTATTGCACATATGCCTAGGAGCTAGATCGCTGAAAGTTTCGGGGCAACAGTAATTTCTTTTATCTTGGTGTGATACGAGGTAGCTATAGTTTGTTCATGTTGACGTAAAGATTTTTCTTTATGAGAGTGATGAACACGAAGAGAATGTCCGAATTGGATTCTTAAACTTGGAACAGTTTTTTTATATGAACCAATTTTAAGCTAAACGTATATACTATATTATCGTTAATATTCATGCATGGGTGTTACTCTTCGTTCATGTAATTTTATATTTAGGGAGAAGATGCTCAATGCATGCTTGGATTGGTGCTGTATAGTTTGGATCACCTATACAAGTCTGTGGAAAGGCATGCCAAGGAGACAGGCGAATGGCTAAGGTTAGTCCAGTATAAGTTTATTGTTTCGTATCAGTCTAAACAATCCATATGAAACTGCTTGTGGAAATACCTTAAAATTTGTTTGAGAATTTAAATAAATGGCTATTTCTTACAGTTTGAGAGAAGACATTATCGAACTTGGGAAGCCACAAATGCAAACTGTGTATAAGCTTGCGGTGACGTCACGCCTAGTGCGGGTATATGACTGCATGCTTCCTTCAGCAAACCGTCGGTAGTTCATCTGTTTTCCGAACAATTTCGGTATTACACATATATAGGAAAAGAAAACCCGATTTTGTTCTGATCTGGGGAGTCATACAGGAGGTGAGATCTGCATAAAAGTCGGATTTGAAGAATACTCGGTTAAATGATTCGTCTAGGTGAATCAATTTTGGAACGTCGCACAAACTGAATCTGATATCTTGTCCAGTTCATTCCTAAATGTGAATAATGAACTACCTGTGGGATGTGGCTGATATTGATAGTTTTCACCTCCACGATTTTTGTGTTTTACTGTAGGGAAATTATAATAGTTGGTCCATAAAGTAACAGTGTTCTTGGTGCAAACTCTTTTTGACAGCATAGCCTTGAAACAGCTGCTTCTAAACAAGCTCATATTAAAGAAAAACCTAGATAATTTATCTAGGAGTTGCAAGCTGTTCACTAATCTTGCTCATCTCAATACTGTTACTACAAAGTGGAGTTTGGAACACCAAGTCCATTCATGGGGAAAACTTGTCTTGCTTATATTCTAGCATTGTGCTGAATTATGTTGTGTTAGGCGCCTAGGTGCCCTGGAAAAAGAATATTTTTTGCTCATAGTGTTTCGCCTTGGGGCGTTTTATTGCTAGGCACCCTTTGGGCGACTCGTGCGCCTAGGGCTCCTAGCTCGCCTTTGATGACATAGGCCGAATATTGTCAATTTTATCCATATTGTGAACACCCAATACAGCTTTACAATATCAGAGAACCCTGATTTTGGGTATACTAAAATCTTACTAGGCATACTGCATAAAGACAAAAAGGGTTGTGAAATAGCAAAATCAAATTACCCCTTAACCCAAAATTTTAATGGCAAATCTGTCCTTTACGTATTAGTGTTAGTAATATTGATTAGTGATTAAATATTTTGTTTAGTGATTAAGATAATTTTCAGAATTATAAAGGTTGTTTAGATGATTTTTTGGATCCTGGTTTGGCGAAACAAGTTGAGGTTCGGCTCACATCTATGAGCCGAATCTACCAACTGATGAACGGTTCGGCTCACTGAATCTGTTTACTGCATGCGCCGAACCTATAATTTTCAATTCCAACCCTTTTGCTAGACACTAGTTTGGCTTATATGAAAGTTTTATAGTAAGCCGAACAACATCTTGAATAGCCTGGAAAAAAAATAATTACTGGTTCGGGTTATATTTCGAAAATCGTATAAGCCGAGCATCAATTTGTTATATTTTGGGTTAAAATATTGTTATTGGCTCGGCACATATTGAGAATATCGTAATAGCCGAACCTCGTAAATGTGCTAGGTTCGGCACATATTATGATTATCGAATACGCCGAACCCCTATGCATCTCTATCTGTGACTAGATTCGGCTTGAAATTTCATGAAATTTCATGCCGAACTGTTCATATACACTTACAGGAAGCTTTTGTGAAGAACAGTTCGGCTAAAAACGCAACTCAATTTTGAGCCGAACCCAACACTGTAACCGTCATTTAATCGATGAAAAACAACAATTAGGAGATTGGGTTTGTAAAACGTACTTTCTTATTCTCATTTCCGGAGTTGGAGATGCAGTTGGTTCAATTTCTGATTTAATTGGTGGTTGATTTTCAGTTTCTACACCTTCATTTTCAATTGGTTCTTCTGTTTCAATTGATGGATTAGAAGACGATTTGGTTTGCCTAGTCCCTGCTTTTCTTTGTACGAGTCATTATGTGGTTGAGTTTAATCGACGATCAAATTTTTACGAATCGACAATTAATCACGATGATGAATTTTTTTTTTCGCAGGAGGGGGAAGAGTTCGGCTAGAGGAGGAGGAAGAAGAAGAGATGTTAAAGGAAACTGATTTTGATTTTTCAGAAAACTGATTTTAGATTTTTGGATTAAAGGTATATAGGTAACTGAACTACCCATAGGGTACCCCTTATAAGGTCACCCAAAATGGGACTATTGTTTTGTATGCCTAGAAAGATTTAAGTATGCCCAAAATCAGGATTCATATCAGATGCTTGAGGTTTGGAAACTTTGGGCCTTACATCTTGCTTAGTTCCTAAATAATGTTAGCAGTATTCTTATGCCCATCCAATTATGTACATAGAAACCACAAATCATATTGTTCTTCTTACAGTGTTAGAGATTGAGATTTTGACTCCATTCCCTTACCCATGTAGATTGTGAAGGTATGGAGATTATTTTTTATGTGTATATTTCTTATGCCCATCCAATTATGTACATAGAAACCACAGATCATATTGTTCTTCTTATAGTGTTAGAGATTGAGATTTTGACTCCATTCCCTTACCCATGTAGATTGTGAAGGCATGGAGATTGTTTTTTATGTGTATATGATGGTGTTCGTGTTTTAGAACTTACCGTAATTTCCTTTTCTTCGGAAATAGAGGTTGTTTGAGCTAATGTAGTTGAAATAACCAACACGTGTTAATTTGAACTGAAATCAACTATCATTCCAGTGTCTGGTACCATGGTCCTAGGGTCCGATGTTGTGCCTAAACAAGGCCTTTACTGGCCTGGCCTCTTCAAGGTTTGCCGTTTGCATACGCATTACACTGGAGGGTGAACAAAAAAGTTTCAAGGATCAGATGACAACATGGTCCGTCAGACGTCAGGAAATGCAGACGTCAGTTAAGCTTCAAAAGGGGCCTCAAAAACGGAAAT
The DNA here is from genome assembly GCF_003573695.1 of Papaver somniferum. Taxonomy (NCBI): domain Eukaryota; kingdom Viridiplantae; phylum Streptophyta; class Magnoliopsida; order Ranunculales; family Papaveraceae; genus Papaver; species Papaver somniferum. The sequence goes on from NC_039363.1 coordinate 39,998,848, forward strand.
GTTGATTACATAGACCATCCACAATCGTGTATGGTAAAAGCTACTCTAATTAAGTGCTCTGAATGGCTTTGCATTTAGTTTTAGCAGGTGGGTGCTTGTATAGTCAATAGTGATAGAAACAATATATTTTACTCGATCATAATCTGGGATCTAGATTCAAACTAGATTCATTCCCTGATTAACCAATTCGGGATGGAGGTTCTAACCAGGCTCATTGTTTTCAGATAAAATTTAAGCAGACTCGTTCTCAGATAAATATTAACTAGACTCATTATCTTACCAGTTACGACACCCTATTTGAAGGCACTCAAATGTCATATTGAGCCTGAAACGAGTCCGAAGACTGGGGTTTGAGACTTTGAGTTAAGTTCGTTTATAGCTTATGACGTTTAGAATGCCAAACTTACGAGTTGACATGTGTCTTTCATATTAATTGATTTTGTTTCTAAAAATATCAAAGATAAAATATAACTAATTAATATAACCAATATTTTCTCCAAAAATACATTTATTTTATATTTTTGGAAACAAAATTAGTTGCCATCAATTAACATGAAAGACACAAGTCAACTCCTAATTTGTACCCATGCCTCCCATCAAAAATTTATCCCAAAATATAACTGCATCCTATAGCTATACTCTTGTACTGGACGGTCTTACTCCTTAAATTAAATTACAACAATTAACCTTTGTACTGTAATGGCCAAGCCAATTAATAATAATTCCATAGTAATAGAAATTCAATTTAATACTATCACTAATAACAAGATGCCGAACATTGTATACCAGGATACATGTTAAGATAGGATAAAATAATATTATCTTGTATTGGTTATTGCATTTTTAGTTGGATAATTAAGAATCTCCGAAATCAAATTTTGTTTTTTTTCTAGAAAGTGAAACTTTCACTTATACCCTCAAGACTTTATTATTATTATATATAAAATTCAATATTGATGCACAGTTATTCTCCATTAAACAAAGACCCTTAATGTTCTAATGGTGCCTTAGGTCATAAAATCAAGTTCTAATTCGGTGAAACTAAACATTTAGGTTAAATGAAAAGTTATACTTTTTTGTAGGTGTGCTAGACTCCAACTAGAAGCATTCTTCTCATTTGTTACTCAAATTTTAAGAGAACTCAGATTTTCCGTGATGGGTACCGGAAAAGATCTTCTTTAAAGCGGACTGATTTATTTTTACAGTTCTTTCTCTTTTCCTAAGACGGCTTCTAATTTTATTCTATTTTTTGGTGAGTGAAACAGTAGCTCTAATGATCTAAGAATCTGGTGAAGAAATGATTCAATATGAAGATCTACAGCCGAACAATCTGCCACCTCAATTTACTATGTTTGAAGTCAATATGTGACAATACCAATGTCTTCTGGTGATTTAAAATCCAAAAGAGAGCCATTTTTAGATTTTTAAAGTGGCAATTCATAAAATTTTAGTTTGTACGACGCTATCAACTAAATGCAGTAGATGTTCGTTGCGGACTTGCGGTGATTATTTGGTTAATTGGCTGGGAATACCAATGTCTTAGACTCTTAAACTATCCATTACTAGCCGTAGGTGATTTCCTTCACAGTGTCTAGTTGACTGTAAGAGCTGTTGCCGACATGCACGATTTGATCGGACATGGAACTATTATATGTTGTAAGGGTATGCGAAGACGAGATGGCCTTCATCAGCTCAATTGGAAATACTGAAAATATTTGTTTTATTGATTTGATTGATCTGATTTGATCAAGTTAGAGTTCCTTATTATTTTTCTGGCGTGTTTTTGTTATGCAAAAAAGTTATATGAGAAGGAGACAGATGTGTTAGGGGTATAAGTGGAAGTTACTCTTTCTAGAAAAAACAAAAATTGATTTCCAAGATTTGTAGTCATCCAATTAGAAATACAATAACCAATACTAGTCCAGAGCCCTTTTCCGGTAGAAGTGTATCGATCATTTTCTCTATGGTGCATCTTCGGTGCTTAATCCGAAGTGTATCAATCATTTTCGTTTTAGTACTTAGTTTAGCATCACCATGAGACGAATTAGTTTAGCATCACCATGAGACGAAGTAACCAAGTATAAACAATCAAAGCACAAACAAATTAAGTCAATGCAAAATAAACTCTTTTATTAAACAAAAACATTAATATAATAGGAGTCTCAAATCTCGTCGATAGATCATAAACACAAAGTTTCCACCTCCTAGAAACACAGAAACTCATCATAATTTCTTTCTTTTTCTTATCTCTTTCTCTCTCCTACGAAAAAAGAAAAACTCCTCCTTATCTTCACCGCCTCTTCTTTTCTTCCAGATCTAGGTAATTTCTTGCTTGATTTGGATCTTTCTGGCTAATTGAGTGAGGAATTATCATGTTTATACTATAGTTATTTGTGTTTCCTTTGTTTGCTTTAGTTCCAGCAATTTTTTTGCTCCCAATTTGGATTTCACTTCCTGAATTGCTTGTTGGCTGATATGGTGGTTAAATTGATTGATTTCTAAGTTCAACCAGTAGAGAATTGATGGTTAGTGGTTCAAATTTAGGTTTGTTTTCCTGATTTGGTTGATGCTGATGTAGCTGTGATTTTGGCTTTGTTTAATAAGTTGTTTTGGTGGCTATCAATAATATCAATGGTGATGATGTTAATGATGGTGGTGGTTGGTGTGGTGGCTCAGCTTGTTTTGCAACTTCTATGTAGCGATTGTTCTATTTCATTTTGTGGAAATAAATCAGTTGCTGGTTGCTTTGGCTGTGATGGAATCCTTGTGGCTGTTTGTATCAGAACATGGCGATGGTGTTGCCGTTTTGATGTTGTTCACGGTGGTTGATGCAGAGATGATTGCTAGGGTTTCGATGGATTGCGGGTCAGATCGGGTCTTTGGGGTCTGGATTTGTTTGTAAACCTGGGCTTTGTGTATCTTTGGGGTCTAGTTTGTTGTTCTGTTTGTAAATTGTCTGTGTTGCCTCCACTTCTTTCAGTGGAATCTGTTCTCAGAGTCGTTCCTTATGTCTCGGTTTTGCTTCTTTATGTCTCGGTTTGGCTTCTTTAGTTGTCTGCAATATAGATGCTAGTTGTCCCTTATGATTTGTCCTGGGAATTTCCAATAGTATGGATTTCCAATTGGTATTCAGTAGAAGATTGTCGATTTATGGGTGCTCTCTAGAGGTTTCGTTTAATGGAATATATCCCCTTTGTTCAAAAAAAAAGTTTCCACCTCCCAAAGATCGTTGCGCCTAGCACTAGTGACGCGGATCTACTCTGGTCTGAAATTACCGTAGTTTGGAATTGCTAGTGATCTTTAGTGGCGTCCGGTTACAAGGGATGAAATAGTAATATAAAAAACTATAGGGAGGAAACTACAAACAAGTGGCGACTGTTTGACCGAAAAGGTTTTTGGTTAATATTGCATCGAAAATGATTTACTCACCCAAGAATTTGCACGGCATTCTCACCGTGTGAGAGGATGCGTGGGGCCCATTTCTGCTCCACCCCTATCCCAATGCACCGAACGTTGTCCTGGGTCCATGCGATCTCCCTCGGTGCATTCACGGTGCAAATTCTTCGATGGGTCTAGCAAATCTGATATTGTATACCTTTCCAACTACATTGTAATGACAGGGCAATTTACTTATTTTTCCCAAAAAGAAGTTATACTGAAGGGAAAAAAAGGATCAAAACCAAGATCAATTCAAGACCATTACAAGGTCAATTACATGTACATAAGAGTGTGCCAGTTGTTCTAAATGAGACTGAGATTTATAAATTTAAATGTATTAGAATCACAAGATCATAAGACTATTAGTTGCTTAACGAGGTCTATATTTTCTGCTGCACTTTTATGACGTTCTACAAAAACCCTTTTGTTCATCTCCTTCCATAAAATCCAACATATCATATAATGCATGATTTGCCATATTTCCTTTCCTCTTCCTTGCAACACGTTATTTAACTAAGCTTCAAACAGTTGTAGCAAGGTTCTTGGCAGGGGCCAAGTAATCGTGAAAGATTTAATAAAGTAACTCCAAATCTCGAAAGAATACATACAATATATAAAAATGCGGTCATAGGATTCTCTGTCGATGTCGCACAATACACACAAGTCACTCGGCGTAACGAAATGCACACAAGTCACTCGGCGTCACGAAATGCACACAAGTCACTACCGGTGGTTAATCCTCGATGTCGCAACATGTGCCTCGTTGGTAGTGAATCATGGAAAGTATCCCAAAGGATAAAGCTTACCTTGTTGTCTATATTTCCTTTCCAAAGATGCTTTTCGAAGATGCAATCATCACACCACCTGCTAATATTTCATAACACTTCAGCGTACTAAAGTTCTCCATTATCTCCAATTCATCATCACCTCCACCAGTTCAGGAATGTGAGCTAAGTCGTGCCTGCACAGGTCTCATTCAAGCCGCTCATTCATATTTAAGGGCCTCCTGAACTCGCAAAACCAATTATCATTCACTATCATGTTAGTGATTGGCGTCCTTCTTGATGCATTAAGGACTATCAGAAACAAGTCTTTCAACCTCCCTCTATCTAACCATTTATCATTCCAGAAACAAATTCCTTTCCTATTTCTGACAATGAAGCGTGCCATTGTTTAAGGCATAAACACCGTGTAAACTATCTTCTTCCACAGACTCCCACCTTAGGGTTGATTATCCACGTCTAGTATTAACAACTCGCTATTGTCCTTAAATTTCTGATTCACTATTTTCCTCCAAAAGTTGTTTTTGTTCTTCGATTATCTCCAAATCTACAACGATTGATTATTTTTCCTCAAAATTTCTCACTCCTAAACCCCAGTTCTCCTTTGGCACACAAAGCTTCTTCCAAGATACCCATATCAACTCCTTTAGCACACATGGCTGAGATGATTTGCGGCAGCTATTGGTTGCCGCTAATTTATTTAAGACTCTTACAAGAAGTGCGGCCAGCCATCTTTGGGCGATCGTTTAGGAGCCATATGGGAAGGCTGCGGCGTGGGCGATTGTTCCTTATGGATTGGAGGTGGCCAGTGGTCATGGCCACATCTTGTTGAACACCTAGAATATGAGTTAGGCTGGACGATGCGACTGGCGAAGTTGGGCGGCCGAGATGATTTGCGGCAGTTAATGGCTGTCGTTGATTTAATTTAGGTTTTAAAAGTCGTGTGGCCAACGTTTTTTGGTGTTGGCGCCATGTTGGGAGCTGTTCGTCTGGCCAGCACAATAGCTTGGCCGCTGGTGAGCGTATCTGCACCTTGCCCGTTGATTGAGATTGAATCTAGGCCGGTCAATTTGGATGGCGATGTTGGGCGGCAAAGATCGTTTTGCGGCAGCAATATGCTGCCTCTGACATAATTTAGGGTTTTATAACTCGCGCAACCAACCTACTTTGGGTAAACGTTTGGTGGCTCTGATTGCAAGTTGGAAGGATTCTGATTGGCCAAGGCATTAGTGGGCCCGTCGGTGTGTATGGTGATGCTCGTCCGGTCGCGTTAGGTAGAGGCTAAGCTTGATAAATCGAGCGGCCAAAACGTATGGCCGTGATCGTTTTAAGACTGTCATGGGCAGTCTATATTAATTCCTTAAGGAATTTAGGCGTGTCGACTAGCCAACTTTCAGCTTTATTTAAAAGTGCGTGTGGCGCATTTCAAGCGATCTGATTGGTCGATGGGAAAGGGATCCGACAAGAGGCAACATGGAGTGTGGCTGATCGGCCACTGGTGGCGCCTGCTGGAGCAGATCGACCGGCCAAGTGGCGTGGCCACGCCTCCCTTTGTTGATGTTTTTACTTGCCGCAGTTCCTCTTTATTTCTTGTTTTCTGATTTTTGGTAATATCTTGCTCCTACTAGATTCATGATAGATCAATTTCCTAGTTTACCTAGGTTTAGTTTCGACTAATAGGGTTCGAAATATCGCGTAGGGAGCAAAAAACCTAATTTTTGCAAATAGGTAAAATTAGGTTAGAAAATTGAATTTCGTGAGTTGACACAAAATTAAACAATTTTCGACAAATTATCTGTGCGTTGGCACAAGAAACTTCTTTATCATAGAGCGGTGGAACTTGCGTGCTCCTAAGTATTTTCATGCAGATCTTAATACTGACACTTCGGGAAATTCATGTTATTCCGCTGCGAGTGAACAATAATTGTCATGTCATGCCAATATTTAGAGTTCAGTTGGGGAACATAGCATAGGAAAATGCTCGACAGGCTGTACATTAGTGAATAATGCAAGCAGAAGTTTAATAAAATTTACAGAATATTTGGGATTGTTGCTAAATGCACCATTCTGGATAAATTTTATATATAAATATACTGAATTGCTTAATACATATGTGAGTAAAGAGGCCTAGACACTCAATACTCTTAAATGGATTTGTTTCTTTGCAGAATGACAACACATTAAATACAGGGTTTCACAATTTTATCCCTGCACTAAAAAACCACCATCAGCATTAAGTCCCCTGCTTAGTACGTAACAGTGACATTTTTACGGGGTAAGCACTAGATGGTGACATTGTAATATCCATGAGTAGTTGATCAAACTTGGAGAGCAAGCATCAATGGAAATAAAGCAATCTCCAATAGTTATAATCAGTAGCAAGGCGAGACAGGAATACTCAAGGTAGGAGTTCTTTTCTCTTTTTGAGCATGTAGCTACCCAACAGTACCATTGATCTTCTCCAGAATGTGTAATAAGGTTCTGTCTACAGAAGAATGAGTATCTAGCCTCGTCAATGGATTTCAAAATTTACCAAACTCCATTGCACTCTTGGGGTGTATGGATGAGATATATGTTCGGCAATGATCATGTCAGGGCTTATCTTGGAGAGTGTAGTTGCGTTGTTGATCCGTCCATGACTTTAAGTTATTTGGTGTCTTGACTGCTGAGCCGTAATTAAAATATTTTTTAAACTCCGGAGCATTGACCGAAATGAGATTATTCTGGCTCTTTAGATCACAGGCTTATTCTTGCCCTTCTGATTGCGATAACGATATGCTTGGGATGCTTCTATGGATAAAATATTCCGGAGCCATTGGGTGGAGTAGACGAGCTGAGAGGCGCTCCGTTTCCGATGTGCTTCTATCAAGTCTTCAAGAACTTCCTTCCAAGTGACATCCTTTGAACCATCTTCTGAATATTGGATTGTTGTATGGAATGAGATGCGATGAGCAATCCCCATTTATACTTTAGATATGATGGCGTGGCCGGATATGTGAAAATATCTCTGCGACGTACTTTTGGAGGGCAAGAAATCCTCATCAAATTTGCGACATTCTGGTTGTCTATATTCTATGAGTTGGAGAGATTTTTGACGGTGAGGGGATTTTATGCAAGCCTTCAATCCTCCAAGTATGATTCACGTGATTCTTCGTATACAGTTATGCTTCATGCAACAGTCGATGCGAATTTTCTTGTTTGTTGAAGAATCTCGGAACATTCACAGCAACTGTAGTTATGTTTTACTGTTGATCATCAGGCGAGTCCCTTGATAATAATCATGTAGCTAAGGGGTGTCGTGTCTGGCTTTGCTCAGGGGTGATACGACCATAAGTATCTCTGGATCTTCTTTTGGGGTCTTTGATGCACATGTACGCCTTCATGTTGAGAAATTCCCGCGGCTCGTAATGCTTTGACAATGATGATGTTGATATCAGAAATAACCTGGTTGAGGGACGTCAAAGCATCATGTGTTGGCAGTCCCCATGTGTAATTATCCTGAGCCTATTTTCTCCTGAAAGATGTACTTCCATTGCATTTGCTGGTAAGGTAGTTGACGAATTGACGAAAGTGGAAATCTTTTGGATCCGTCATTTGTTAATCAATGGGCGGGAGTCGCACTTGATAAACCTGTATTGTATCCAAACTTCTGGAAGCCTATGTACCCCTTCCATAGGAAATTGGAAATCTAGAAACACCAAATCTGACTTTGTCGGTGATGTGGTTGTTGATGCGCAGCTTCGTGCAGGCCTTGGGTAGGAGGCACTGACTTCTGAGTAGGTGATGTGGCAGGCATGATGCGGTTGGTATGTGTGGATTGCTGAGGTGCAACTTTCCTCTTTGATTCTTTATTGATAACAACGCTTATGAATGGCCGAGCCAAATACTGCTTGTTGGTCAGGCGCGTTCCAGACGGGGAGGTGATGATATCTTTACGCTACATCTTTGAAGAGTGGTGAACTTGTCACGGTTATGACTTCTTGTGTGACCGTCTCTTCTGATTTGAAGAGGTACTTGACAGTGAAGGGATTTCGTGTTGAGCCTCAGTCCCCAAGTGTGGTTTACACGGTTCTTTCTTGTATGGTCGGTGGGTTGACCATGATAAAGGTATCACAATCTTGCCTCCTTACTGGTGACTCTATTACTTCCTCCATGGGAAACTAAAATATGCAGAAGTTCGGATTACCTCTGTCTGTAGTGGTTGTTGCTATGGTGAAGCTCTGGCTGGTGTCAACAAACGAGCAGCAATGGTTCTTGACAGCAGCTGCGATCATAAGAAACTGCTTTTTTCATGGAAACAAACAGGTTGGCTGGAGCTTGGCTGACATGGAGGAATCGTGGCTACGGATACGTCAGGGAGAGGCGTGGTGATGGTGGTCATGGGCTTTGTGATGTATTTTCAAAGTTGTTGTAGTAATAAATAGAGTTCGTTCAAGACTTGTGAAGGTTGTGCTTTTAGATTTAAATTTTAAAACTAAAGAAAATAAAGCAAATTAAAACTGATTATATTAGAGAGACCGGGGTTAAAGATTTCACCATTCACCAAAATTCATGTATTTTAATGTTAATTTTTATCATGCAATTCTAGACAATATAACTCCAATCAAAAGAAATTGTGATTCTAATCATTGTCTAAATTAGATTTTCAAAACATCAATTGTTAATCGCAAGAATGAAGTATCAAAAGCCCTAAACTAAGCATACTTTATCAAGAGAAAACACAATTAATTAATAAAAATCATTACTCAATTTTCATTCAGTGCAAATAATCATAAAAGAATTGCATAAATAAATTCAAATAAATTTTACCACATAACTTTTGGAAGAATGGCTTCCTCCATCGCCCCGGAAGATTGGTTTTAGCTCATCATGATGTTGGAAACAGGCTCAAAAGTTGATTTCATTACTCAAAATAGGTGTACAAATGATGAAATGGAGAAAATGATGAAAATCGGGTGTTTGCAACATTTATAATTGTTGCAAAACACTGTTACAAAGAACGATAAAAGAGAACTGTTGTTGTTGTATCTCTGCGACCCTCACGTGTCTGTCGTTGTCACTGTTGATAAACGACTGTCTTCGTCAGTCTGTTCTTCGTGTTCTTCAGTTCTGCAGCAGCAAAAATGGTGTTCTCTGCAACTCGATTATTCGGCTCTGTGATGCTCTCTAACTCTCCCAAACTCTCCAGACCCTTTCTCTGCTACCTCAAGACCCTTTTTATACTCCTCAGCGACAGAAATCTTCGCTCATTACTTCGGAAAATCTTTCCATAGCTCGGCAGTAAATAAAAAATAATCTCGGACAATTTTCTTTCCTTTCTCGCCTCTTCATGCGTATGCAGCTGTATGATTCGTGAAAAATATCCTTGCTTAGATGGTGCACACTTCTTCAGTATGCCAAATCAATCCAGGCACGGAGTAATCCTGTGAACATCTCTTTCCATGCACACGCTTCTCTGTTTCCTTATCGCCGAAAATCCAACCAATTTTAATCGATCAAATCACTCATGATAGTTTTGTTGGGACATATCACAACTACCCAAGAAATTTCAGCCCTTTAATCTACCCAGAACTCCTTCAAACTTCGATCGAAAATCACTCAGTTCTGTTTTTCATTTTCCCGCCAAAACCAGAATTTGAAATGAAGAAGAGGGTCGCCCCCTATCCAGTGATGGAGTGCGATTAGCAGTTGCCTCCCAGGGGTGCCCCTTATCGGCTGGGTTGCCCCTTAGCCGAATCTGGGGTCCGTGTAGCAAATGTCCTCCGGGTGCTTTCCGACAACTTTTCGAGTCAATTTTTTCCAAAAATGTTTATTGGCCAAAAATACCTACAAATAAATAAAACACCATAATAAGTACAAAAATGAGCCCTAACAATATATAGAATCGAGACAAATCGGACACAAAAATGTGTCTATCAAATACCCCCAAACCTATTATTTTCTAGTCCTCGAGAAAAAATAAAATAAAAATAAAATCCTAACTCACTGTCGCAGGCATCGTCGATTGCATTTAGCATATGCAATAATCCTTTAAGCCCCTAGGTGTCCCTAGTGGCGGAGTGAAGTCTCCGGAGGGATTACCAGAGGTATACCCACAAAACCTTTATACTCCAGACCCTAGCTATCTACACAGAACCTTGGAAGGCACTAAAGAATCTCCTTGGTTGGCATACTTATTGACTACAGGAGGAAGTACCCTGATGCAAAATTCCAATTGTTGTACACGAGTTTGCCCTCAAGCATACTAAAATTCATATGAAGTGACAGAGCTCTACTCAGATAGTGTCATTATGGACATCAATATCCGGAGTCAAAACTAATCACATGGATAGATCAAGAAGATGGATATAGAAAAACATAGATGGTTTTGATGTTTACTAGGTGAGCGGTGTTTCTCATATCTGTCTGAAGGCCTCCGCCAAAATGAACCTATCCTAATGGACTGAGATACCGGTCTGACTAATATCAGCACACTGGCATATACAAGGGTACCAGTGGTCGATAATCCTAACTCTAGGTCAACACAACTGGCATATACAAGGGTTCCAGTGGTTGACTTTATTGAATTTATTCCAGTTGGTCTAATGGTCTGTGATCTTTTTTTTTTTTTTTTGTATCTCAATCACTCTAATTCACCCTAACATTGGTAACAACTTGAATCGTGAGCCCCACCTAATCACTTAGAGAAACATAGTTTAAAAACAAGACAAAATAAAAACAGAAGTGAAAAGGACTCAATGAGATATGGTGAAACTATCATGTTATTTCTAACACCTGAGCTCTGTGATTTTATGAATAGACTCTTTAGATGTTGCCATCTAGTCAGATTGGTTCCTCAACTCCTATAACCAAAATGCTTCCATCCACTTAGATTGGTTAGTGCCATCCTTAATAGGCATAAATTTCTAGGCTCTGGAGTTTATTTATTGCAACTAAAAGCTAACAAAAAGTTTCTTCCCTACCCCCAAACTTAAATCTAACATTGTCATCAATGTTTCTAATGAAAGAGCAACACCAAACAATAAAGTAACATGAGGAATTAGGAAAGAGAGAAGTCGGAAAGATAGTACCTGGGTGAAGAGAGAAATCAAAAACTAATATACAACAACATACAATCGCCTCGATGGTCAATCAAGGGTAAACAGGGTCCTCCAGAGGGACCTCCTCAATATCATTTGTAGGAAAGGGATCTAAAAAGGGTTTCAATCTCTGATCGTTAACCTTTGAAGAACTACTACCATCCGGTGTCTCGATCTCAACAGCTCCATGAGGAAAGACAGTGCGAACAATAAAAGGACCCGTCCACCGAGAATGTAACTTCCCAGGGAAAAGATGCAAGCGGGTATCATACAGAAGAACTTTTTGACCTGGAAAAAATGACTTTCTTAAAATATTTCTATCATGCACAAGTTTCATTTTGTTCTTATACTCCTTAGCACTATCGTATGCATCTCTACGAATCTCTTCCAACTCATTGAGCTGGAGTTTCCTATGGGATCCTGCCTTGTCAAGTGAAAAATTTAGTTGCTTAACAACCCAATAAGCTCTATGTTCTAACTCAACAGGTAAGTGACATGCCTTTCCATACACAAGTCGATAAGGTGACATTACAATGGGGGTCTTAAACGCAGTTCGGTAAGCCCATAAAGCATCAGTAAGCCTAGACGACCAGTCTTTCCGATTAGGATTAACTGTTTTCTCTAATATATGTTTTATCTCCCTATTGGAAACTTCTACCTGACCACTAGTCTGTGGATGATACGGGGTAGCTACCTTATGTGTAATACCGTATTTCTTCATCAAAAGCCTAAAAGGTCCATTACAAAAGTGCGACCCTCCATCACTAATTATAGCTCGCGGTGTACCAAAACGTGTAAGTATATTATTTTTCAAGAATTCAATCACAACCCTATGGTCATTGGTTTTACACGCAGCCGCCTCAATCCACTTAGATACATAGTCTACAACGACAAGGATGTATAAGTTACCAAAAGAATTAGGAAACTGACCCATAAAGTCAATACCCCACACATCAAAGACCTCCACAACTAAAATAGGGTTCAAGGGCATCATGTTCCTACGGGAAATGGTTCATAATTTCTGGCAACGTTTACAAGTCACACAGTAACTGTGGAATTCTTTAAACAACGAAGGCCAATAGAATCCACACTGCAATATCTTAGCAGCAGTTTTCCTAGCACTAAAGTGACCCCACAAGCATGATCATGACAAAAGGAAATAATACTGGACTGGTCACTCTCAGGTATACATCTCCTAATAATCTGGTCTGGACAATACTTAAACACATAAGGATCATCACAGAACAAGTGCTTAACCTCAGCTAAAAACCTAGAACGATCTTGTTTACCCCAATGTTGGGGCATTCGACCAGTAACAAGATAGTTCACTATATTCGCATACCAAGGTAATTGGGTAACAAAGAACAATTGTTCATCAGGAAAGCTATCCCTTATAGGAAGGGAATCATCAGGGGAACTAACAACTAGCCTAGACAAGTGGTCTGCTACAACATTTTCGGAACCCTTTTTGTCTCTAATGTCTGGAGAAAACTCTTGCAACAAAAGGATCCACCTAATAAATCTAGGTTTTGTATCCTTCTTAGACAAAAGATATTTCAAAGCAGCATGATCAGTATATATATTATGATCTTAGAACCTAAGAAATAGGGTCTAAACTTGTCTAAGGCAAACACAATGGCTAACAGTTCCTTATCAGTAGTGGTATAGTTCAACTGGGCATCATTCAGAGTTTTGCTAGCATAGTAAATCACATGAAGTAATTTGTTTTCTCGCTGACCTAGCACTACACCAATAGCATAATCTGAAGCATCACACATGATCTCAAAGGGTAGGTTCCAGTTGGGTGCCTGGACTATGGGGGCGGTAGTGAGTAAATTCTTAAGCTTCTCAAAAGCCTCTAAACAAGCATCATCAAAGACAAACTTAACATCTATTGCAAGCAAATTGCAAAGAGGTCTAGAAATTAGCTAAAATCCTTAATGAATCGACGATAAAAACCTGCATGCCCTAAGAATGACCTAATATCTCTTACGGTTTTTGGGACCTGTAAAGTTTTAATCAGGTCAACTTTGGCTTTATCTACCTCTATACCCTTAGAAGATACGATATGCCCTAAAACAATTCCTGAACGAACCATGAAGTGACATTTCTCCCAATTAAGCACTAAATTCTTTTCCTTACACCTAGCCAACACTAGTGACAAATGATGCAAGCACTCATCGAAAGACGAACCAAACACTGAAAAATCATCCATAAAGACCTCTAAGAACCGTTTTACCATGTCAGAAAATATGTTCATCGTGCAACGCTGAAAAGTCACAGGGGCATTACAAAGCCCAAAAGGAATGCGTCTATACGCAAAGGTACCAAAGGGACAGGTAAAAGTGGTTTTCTCCTGGTCTTCTGGGCAATAACGATCTGATTATATCCAGAATAGCCGTCTAAAAAGCAGTAGTGACTATGTCCAGCTAATCTCTCTAGCATCTGGTCGATGAAGGGAAGGGGAAAGTGGTCCTTCCTAGTGACCTTGTTCAATTTCCTATAGTCAATACAAACACGCCAACCCGTGGTCACTCGGGTCGGGATTAACTCATTGTTATCATTCTGGACTACAACAATACCAGATTTCTTGGGAACAACCTTAACGGGGCTGACCCACTTACTGTCTGAAATGAGGTAGATAATGCCTGCATATAACAACTTAAGGACCTCGTTTCGAAATACCTCTTTCATATTAGGGTTTAGTCGACGTTGCATCTCCCTAGAAGGTTTGGTCTCACTCTCTAAATAGATCTGATGCATACAAACAGTGGGACTTATACCCTTAATGTCAGCTATGGTCCACCCTAAAGCTTCCTTGTTGTTTTGAAGGACGGTTACTAGCCTACTTTCCTGGTCACTATCCAAGACGGAAGAAATAATCACAGGTAAAGTCTCAGACGGGCCTAAAAACCTATATTTCAGTGAATCTGGCAATGGTTTTAGGTCCAACTTAGGAGGCTCTTCTAACGAAGGAACTAGGGTAGACTCAGAAACTGGTAGTGGTTCGACTTTAGGTTTCCATCCATTACTAGTATCTAACAAAGGGGTTGAATCTAACAAAGCATTCACCTCATTAATCACATTATCATCATCAAAATTGATTTAAGATTTTTTGGGGTTGTAGTAAATAGGATTCGTTTCAGACTTGTGAAGGAAATGAAATTTTTAGATTTAATAAAAATATATACAATAATATTGACAAATTGGTAGAGAGGTACTGGGACTAGGATTCCGCCAAATTCATTTCTTAAGGTTCAAATAATAATTCTTTTATCAATAATAGCTCGAAAAATATATTAAATATATCGACTCTAATTTATCGCCAAGATATATTCTCAAAATATTAGGTGTAAATGTTAAGCATGGGACATCAAATCATCTAAGCTAAGCATGACCCATCAAATCAAATCACAACTAATTAATTTAAATCATAATTTCAATTAAAATTAATGCAAAAGTCATGAAAAGAATTAATAAAATTACCCATGTATGAAGCTCGGCCTCCTCCGTCGTCCCAGTGTTGGGTTTTAACTCATCATGGTAAAAATTCTCTCAAAATAATTTATTATGGCTTAAAAATGGTTTACAAATGATGAGAATATGAGAAATACAATAAAACCAGAGACCTACGACCCTGAGTGACAAAATAATACTGTTGCCGTTGTGTCTCAAAAGCTGTGGAAAATAAGACTGCCTGATGTACGACCCACAGGTGCGAGTCGTTATTACTGTAGAAAAACGACTGCTGTTGCAGGTCCGTTCTTCGTGTTCTTGGTGTTCTTCATCATCAGCAGCAGCAGCAACAGAGTTTCATTAACTATTGATTTCTGCTTCTCTGGACCTCCTCTCGACCCCAAACTCTCGATAACCTTCTATGCTAACCCAAGAGTTATATTTATACACCTTTGGACCAAGAATAACTTCTCATTAATCCAAAAATTATTCCCATTACTCGGCAGTGAATGAAAATATTCCCGATATCTTTTTTCTTTAATTCTCTGATTTGTTACGGATTGTTCCCTGTTATATCTCTTCTCACGCGTCATCCTTGAGCTGTAGGGATTGTTTCCAGCCAATAGAATCAACCCATGCACGTCTCTTCCATCTAAGAATTCCAAGAATAGAATATTTTTCCTATTTTAGAATATCTTCCCTGATTTGATTACCACCGGTTATCTAACCAATTTTGACCGAATCCAACACCCATACCAGCTCTATCTAGGACCTAGGAACAAACCCATTTAATTTGGGCCATTGAATCTCACTGGAACACCTTCAAATCCTCAACCCTAGTCACGGCAGTTCAAGAAGAATTTTTCCCGCCAATTTTTGGTTTTTGAATTTGGGAAGAAGATGTCCTCCCCCTAACCAGAACTGGGGTGCGAATAACAGCTGCCTTGGGGGTGACCTGAGGGTGCCCCTTAGTAATTAGGTTACCCCTTATCCAAAAGCGAGAGTCCGAATAACACTTGTCCTCCGGGGGTGCCAAAATCAACTTTTCGAGCCGAATTTTCCAAAAATGTTTATTTCCTAAAAATAAATAAAAACACAATATTAGTACAAAAATAGAGTTCCAACAATATGGACATTGAGGACAAATTAGACACAAAAATGTGTCTATCAAAAATCAATCCCAAAGTGAGCTAGGCATTTCTCTAATGGATCTTCTAACAAAGTGTTTGGTAATGACTCCTCGACTAATGTTCCTATCATGTTCACCTCTTCTATGTTCGAGTCATCTAGTTCGGATGGTAGCTTACTAATATTAAAAATGTTCATCTCAATAGTCATATTACCAAAAGAAAATTTCATAATGCCATTTGGACAGTTAATGATCGCATTGGATGTAGCTAAAAACGGGCGACCTAAAATTACCGGTATCTGGTTCTCTGGGTCAGGGACAGGTTGGGTATCTAGGATAACAAAATCCACTGGATAAATACACTTGTCAACCTCTATGAGAACATCCTCGATCACACCACGAGGAATTTTAACGGACCTATCAGCTAACTGAATTGTCATCTGGGTAGGTTTCATCTCACCAAGTACTAGCTTAAGGTACACATGATATGGTAGTAAGTTCACACTAGCTCCTAAGTCAAGCAACGCTTTCTCAACACTATATTTACCTATTGTGCAAGAAATGGTAGGGGACCCTGGGTCTTTATACTTAGGAGTAGTGGTATTCTGAATAATAGAACTCACGTGACTAGCTAGAAAGGATTTCTTCTGGACATTAAGCTTTCGCTTTCGCGTACACATATCCTTGAGGAACTTGGCTTAAGAGGGAATCTGCTTAATTGCATCTAGTTGTGGAAGGTTGATAGTTACCTGCTTAAAAACCTCCAATAAAATTGGACTCCTTCTTAGTTGGAACAAGCAGCTGTGGGAATGGGGCTATAGGGACAAAGTCGAGCTCAATATGACCCTCATTGGTCTCTTTAGAGACTCTATCAGTCTCCTCAGTTTCTGGTTCAAAAGGGTGAACTACAACATGTTCACTATCAGGCATGGAAACCTTGTTGTCTATCTCTCTACCACTCCTAAGGGTTTTAATAGCATTCACATGATCAGATGGTCTTTCACCTACTTCATTAATTCCTCTAGGGTTGGGTTGAGTCTGACTAGGAAACTTGTCTCTTTCTCTTAAAGACTCATTTATCTGACTAACCTGGGTTTTCAACTCGGAAATAGCCTGAGAGTTAGCCTGACCTATTCTCTTATTTTCTCCTAAACCTTGAGCAACAGATTGCTGAAACTGCACAGTGTTACGAGTTAACAAAGCAAGAGACTCTTCAAAACTCATAATCTTCTTATCCGAAGGGTTCTGAAACTGTGCCGGAGCTGAAGGATTCTTAGTATAACCAAAACCTGGGGGAACCTGAGCATTACCAGACTGACCTTGATTCTGGCCCTTGGACCAAGAAAGGTTTGGATGGTTTCTCCAGCCAGGGTTATAGGTTTCTGAATATGGGTCAAACTTCTGTCGGTTATCAAACCTTGTGTTGTTATAAAGATCATTGGCTTGCTCCTCAACAACATGACCTTCCCAAAAAGGCTCATTTCTTCCACTACTACCACTAGAATGACCTAATTCTAAGGCTTCTAACCTTTTGGCTATAGCTGCTATTTTGGCATCTGACTCATGAGATCCTTCTACCCTATTAACATTTCTTCTACTTAGAAGAATTGTTTTCTGGGGTTCCCTACTATTTTCCCATTGTTGGGTCTTATCGGCGATTTCATTCAAAAATGTCATCGCTTCATCAACAGTTTTATTCTCAAACCCACCTGTGCATAAGGACTCAACCATGGTTGTTGTTGAATAATATAAACCCTCGTAGAGGATCTGAACTAACCTAACCTTCTCCAAACCATGATGAGGACATTGAGATATCAAGTCATTGAACCTTTCTAAGTACCTATATAAAGATTCTCCCTCTTGTTGGGCAAAAGTACATATTTGTGTCCTAATAGACGATGTTTTATGCCTTGGGAAAAACTTATGGATAAAGGCAGAAGTAAGTTGGTCATAGGTTTCAATTGATTCAGATTCCAAACTATACAACCAAGATTTGACTTTATCTTTTAAGGAAAAGGGGAATAACCTAAGGTTCAACACATCATCACTTAGGTTTTTAATTTTCATAGTACTACAAACTTCCTCAAAATTCCCTAACATGAAAATAGGGTTTCTCATTATCCTTCCCTAAAAACATTAGGAGCATCTGTAAAGTCCCAGGTTTCAGTTCATAATTTGCCTCGGTTTCAGCTAACTTGATACAAGACGGACGAGAGGTCCTAGTTGGGTTTAGCAAAGCTTTCAAAGTTGCCATTTATGGCACTACCAAAAGACTAGGAGTACTAGGGGTACTTTCCTCACGAAGAGACAGATTCTCAAAACTGAAGTTTCCACAAACAAGGCTGACTCCACCACAACAAACCTACTGATTTCTAGCAAACAAAAAGCACGATGGCTCCACTTAGATTGTTTCTAGACCATCTTCTAATCCTTCGAACGGCAATTCGTTACAATTTAATCAAACCCCTCTGGAATCAATCCGAGTCAAATTAAGCTGAATAGAGGATAGGGAAGCTCGGTGGATCTTTGATACCCAAGGCCTCACCGGTATTACAAGGCGGCGCAGTCACGCATTCAACTTACAGAAACCGTTAAGAACTTCGAAGTATGCTTAAAAGAGTAACCAATATTTTTCGAATGACTTTCCTGTTAAACTCGTTACCCTATCGGTCTCGTTCTAGTCAAAATTTTAGGCTTAGGTTCGCGTTTGGTGTCGTTTTCCTAAGGCGGGCAAGAAGAGAACGGTGATGAAATCCGAACCCTTATCTTATATGGCCAGTCCTTGCCCTTTACTAGGAAATTAAAGCAGCCGTTTTCAAGTCCTCAACATATATGCATACGAAGGAAGACAGTAACTCGCTGATAGGGGATTCGCGAGTGTTTCGACAAACTTACCTCCCGTACCATACGGGGGATGAACCTTTGTAGTCGACTCGGGCCACGACTCCTATGTCATGTACGAACCCGAGGGGCCGAGGTGATATTGTAATCACCGTCCTTATCTGCAAACAGTTTATATTTAAACTACCCTTCCGTAGGGTTTAAAAATAATGTCCCAAAATTTAAAGTCCAAAGTCCAAAAAGATAAAGTGCAAAAGAAAAAGAAAGTCTAAAAAAAAAAAAAATCTACAAAAAAAAATGTCTCTCTCTTTTTTTTTATATAAAAAAAAATCTTCTTCTTTCGCTCCTTTCGCCTTGCCTTTTACTCCAGTCTTTAAGTATTCACCAAAAGCTTTGGAAAAAATTTCTTTCGCTCCAAATTCCAAAATCTGAAAGAAAAGGACAAAAACCCAAAAACGTAAAGAAGAACAAATAAAAATAAAAATCTAAAAACTCTAGCCTAAAGACAAGTCCGCGTCAGCGGCGCCAAAAACTTGGTAGGTTGGGAAACCTACAATAATATACTGCAAGTGCACATCGTCTAACTAGTAGACAATGGCAAGTACAGGTCGTTCCCACGAGGAGTGTGAAATACTCTACCAACTAATACCAAAAATTAAGTAATCAACAAGATAATGTTTTAAGGATTTTTAGAAATTCAGAACAAAATGAAATGATAAATAATTTAAAGATAAACAAAATGAATGTGGGTTATTAAGGTTTTCGGTTTCCACCAATTAATTATGCAAATTCTACTATTCGTTAAAAATAAATTCCATGCATTTTCAAATATTGTTTCTCCGCTATAGTTTTCTTCGCTTCATGGATAGCGATTCTAAAGCATTACCTATCAATCCTAAAGTATATCACGTCAAGGGATTTAACCAAAGCACGCCATATCAATTGAAAAGCATAAATAATCAATGAAATCACATGAACAATAAAATACCAAGCTATATGAAGAAAAACTACTAGTCATTCAAATCACTATTGAGCATATAAATATAGAGTTTACACAATTTATTGGTTTCTACCTAAACCCTAACATAACACTAGCTAGAAATGGCTTTCTCAAAAGCCATAAAGATATTAAAATTAAACTCTAGCAAATGAAAAATGAAGAATCGAAAACAAAACTTCAAAACCCTTCATTTGTTGCGACATTGTGGCCGGGTTCCCCCCATTTTCATTCATCCGACATCCTTCTTATACACCTTCCCTTTATTTTATTTCATTAAACAAAGTATCAAAAAAAATTATTCTATGAAATACTTGCACACAAGTTGATGTCGTCATCAGTATCTTTCTCCAAATAGTATTGCCACCTCGTTCTTCCAATGAAATAATAAACTCTCCTTATTTCCAAAATCTCCCAAATGAAGAAAGAATTATTTTATTTCCAAAATAATCTCACGTGTAAATATTCCTCAATTAATTCTTCACATGGAAAATAAATTATCTTTCCCGGTGGAATATATTTGTAATAAAGTAAGAAAGATAAAATACTTCTCATTTTCAGTTTGCATGTGCCAACCCCATTTTGATTTCAATTCCTTTGTTGCGTTTGTGCCTCGCCTATGAAACAATTTTATGCTGCTGATATATACGGAGATACCAGGCCAGCTACATTTTGTCATTTTCTTCATTGTGGTTGCTGATATATGGAAATACCATGCCAACCTCATTTCATCATTGTGGTTGCTGATATATGGAAATACCAGGCCAACCCCATTTCATAATTGTGGTTGCTGATACATGGAAATATCAGGCCAACCCGGCTGCTGATACATGGAAATATCAGGCCAGCATAATAAGTGTTGCTGATATAAAGAAATACCAGGCCAACATAATTGATCATTTTGGTTGCTGATACATGGAAATACCAGGCCAACCACATTTCATCATTGTGGTTACTGATATATGGAAGTACCAGGCCAACCACATTTTTCCATTTTCGTCGCAAACACCATTAAGTCTCACATTTTGCTGTTTATTCGTTGGATGATCAGATTCACTTGTACTTTCTACAAAAGCACTAAAATAGTATTAGTAACTAAAATATTGTATCATAGCTAATATAAATATGGGTATAAAATGTAGCATATACATGCTTATCAACACCCCCACACTTATATTTTGCTAGTCCTCGAGCAAAACAGAGATATTATGCAATTGATTTTTTTTTATTTTTTTTTATTATTCTAAGAAAAGTGAAAGCAAAAATATGGATAATTACCCACTCCCCCACACTTAAATATTACATTGTCCTCAATGTAATTTATTCATCCAACGTAGAAATTAAGATGGGAAATACAAAAATAAACAATAAAAATAAGAGATAGAGTAGAGGGAACAAATCTGATGGGTTGACTCCCATGAAGCGAAATGTATTTGTTTTCTTACTTGCCAATAACATGTAGTCTCAAACAAGGTGAGGTTGGTACCCCAAAGTAGACATCCAATCATATATATAGAGTCTAGAAAGTTGAGGATCATCCCAACTAATCCGGCCAGCTGAAGATATGTCCCTGTGAACACTATAAACCTCCAAAGCGGTATGTAAATTCATTCTCAATCGAAAACTGTAAGTGATAATGCATAGATGGGATAGTCATTCCCATACCCAACAAATTCAGATTGTTTGACAGTTTTTATTGGCGGAACACGCTCTAAATCAGGTTCTAAATCAGCTGAAATAATTTCCGCGGAAAAAGAGCTCAATGGAGCAATAATATCACGACTCATAGACCCATTATCATCTAAAACGGTTTCATTATTAATATCATCAAGACGAAAAAATTTAGAACTTAATGGTTTAAGGGTCAAGGTCGGATCTTTCTCGACTAATGGAACTAGTCGAGACTCGGACAAAACTAGAGGTTCTAATTTGGGGTTCCATTTATTAGTGTCTAGCAATGGTGCGGGAGTCTAACAAGGCATTGACTTCACAAATAACAATATCATCATCAAAACCAAACCCAAAATGAGCTAAGCAAACCTCTAATGGATCTTCCAAGTGGCTCTTGCAAAAGCTTGCCGAGTACATACTTGCTTTTCGCCCGCAGCACTTCGGACTAAGGTACCTAAAAAGAAATCAAGCAAACTGCATAAAAAGACTAAAAGAAATTTAAAAGAAAAATAAAAATAAATTATGTACAAAAACTAAAAATAAACTATATACAATGATATCAAAAAAAGAGTACTTTGTAACCACTCCCCGGCAACGGCGCCAAAAATTTGATGTATTTTCAAAGTTGTTGTAGTAATAAATAGAGTTCGTTCAAGACTTGTGAAGGTTGTGCTTTTAGATTTAAATTTTAAAACAAAAAAAAAATATTAAAACTGATTATATTAGAGAGACCGGGGTTCAGGATTTCACCATTCACCAAAATTCATGTAATTTAATGTTAATTTTTATCATGCAATTCTAGACAATATAACTCCAATCAAAAGAAATTGTGATTCTAATCATTGCCTAAATTAGATTTTCAAAGCATCAATTGTTAATCGCAAGAATAAAGTATCAAAAGCCCTAAACTAAGCATACTTCATCAAGAGAAAACACAACTAATTAATAAAAATCATTACTCAATTTTCATTCAGTGCAAATAATCATAAAATAATTGCATAAATAAATTCAAATAAATTTTACCACATAACTTTTGGAAGAATGGCTTCCTCCATCGCCCCGGAAGATTGGGTTTATCTCATCATGATGTTGGAAACAGGCTCAAAAGTTGATTTCATTACTCAAAATAGGTGTACAAATGATGAAATGGAGAAAATGATGAAAATCGGGTGTTTGCAACGTTTATAATTGTTGCAAAACACTGTTACAAAGAACTATAAAAGAGAACTGCTGTTGTTGTATCTCTGCGACCCTTACGTGTCTGTCGTTGTCACTGTTGATAAACGACTGTCTTCGTCAGTCTGTTCTTCGTGTTCTTCAGTTATGCAGCAGCAGAAATGGTGTTCTATGCAACTCGATTTTTCGGCTATGTGATGCTCTCTAACTCTCCCAAACTCCCCAGACCCTTTCTCTGCTACCTCAAGACCCTTTTTATACTCATCGGCCACAGAAATCTTCGCTCATTACTCCGGAAAATCTTTCCATAGCTCGGCAGTAAATAAAAAATAATCTCGGACAATTTTCCTTCCTTTCTCGCCTCTTCATGCGTCTGCAGCTGTATGATTCGTGAAAAATATACTTGCTTAGATGGTGCACACTTCTTCAGTATGCCAAATCAATCCAGGCACGGAGTAATCCTGTGAACATCTCTTTCCATGCACACGCTTCTCTGTTTCCTTATCGCCGAAAATCCAGCCAATTTTAATCGATCAAATCACTCATGATAGTTTTGCTGAGACATATCACAACTACCCAAGAAATTTCATCCCTTTAATCTACCCAGAACTCCTTCAAACTTCGATCGAAAATCACTCAGTTATGTTCTTCATTTTCCCGCCAAAACCAGAATTTGAAATGAAGAAGAGGGTGGCCCCTTATCCAGTGTTGGAGTGCGATTAGCAGTTGCCTCCCAGGGGTGCCCCTTATCGGCTGGATGCCCCTTAGCCAAATCTGGGGTCCGTATAGCAAATGTCCTCCGGGTGCTTTCCGACAACTTTTCGAGCCAATTTTTTCCAAAAATGTTTATTGGCCAAAAATACCTACAAATAAATAAAACACCATAATAAGTACAAAAATGAGGCCTAACAATATATAGAATCGAGACAAATAGGACACAAAAATGTGTCTATCACTTTGGTAATCACGACCATGAATCCTGGATGAGCAGAGAGGCATAAGTAGGGGTAGCTACGTCCACGAGCTTTAGTCGAGCATATGCGGTGATGCTAGCCACAACCACTAATATTAAAAGGCTTTGGCCGGCCGTTATGGCTCAAACGATGAGTTTCTTCCTTTCATATAACTCACATACGTGAGTTTATTTCTCCTTCCATTATTTCCTGTGAAACAACTCCTCCCTAAATTCCTGCATGCGAAAGCTTGCCTATTTTTGTTTGTTTGATACAACACGGTTGAGGGCTGCAAATATGTCTTGACGCTGCGCCTTAGAGAAATACAAAATCTCAGATAAATGCTCCATCATGGACTGTACGGTTTTGTAGACGGAGTCCCCAGAAATCATGTAGCTCCTGACGGGAAGAGGATATCCGTGAACTCCTTCAGTGCATAATTAAAGTTCTCTTACATCCACCTTCTTCTTGAAAATGTGTTTCAATTTGTTGCAGTCACTGGTTGGGTGATTGACGAACCTATGGTAATGGCAATATTTGGGATTTATCACTTCTTCCTCGGTTGATGGACGTTTAGAGGAGGTAGCTTGATAGCATCATCTTGAATCCATGCTTCTAGGAGTTTTATTACCTCTTCAATCGGAAACGGGAAGTTTAGAGCAGCCTCTCCAGTTTCATGTTGTTTTTGCAGGCGTCTTAGTCGCAGCTTTCAAGGGTTGAGCTGCCTGCTGCGCTGGTGTCGCACGTTTGGGTTGTTGTTCTGCAGCTGGAGCTTTCCTCTTTCTTCCTTCACTCATCACATTTACAGAGGGTTGGGTGTTGTATTGTTTGTTGATGAAACGTCTCTTTCCTCGAGTCTCATGTGCGTCTTCATTCCTGGCGGGCCTGGTTCTTTCCAGCAAGGGTGGTGCTGTTGTAGCCGACCGCTTAGAAGCTTCATGAAATTTATAGAATGCCTGGAAGCGCAGGTTCTCCAGCAAAGCACAATAAACATGTACCATAATTCCACCAATTGTTGTTCAGTCACATTTGGATCGTGACAATCTAGTGCCTGAATTCTGAATCTCTTGACATAATCGTTCGGATGCTCATTGTTTCTCTGAAACATTCTTCCCAGGTCCGATAGAGCGATTTGCTAAGACACAAAGAAATATTTTGTGTAGAAGCGTTAACCATCTCATACCAATTGGCTATGATGTTTGGTGCAATGTTTTTGTATCAGGTATATGCTCTTCCGGTAAGCGACTTTGAAAACTCTTTCAGGCGGAGGATATGGTTGTGTTCATGCTCTTCTAAGGATTCCATAAAACGAGAGATCTGTTCACGAGCGTTACCGGTACCGTCATAAAGGAAAATTGAGGAGAAGAGTATCCCCTCGGAAGAGGAACTCTTTGCACGCCAGGAGGATAAGTAGGTTGATGCTGGTACATGTCCTCTGGGTTTGCTTTGCCTCAATTTTGGAGAAGTCATTCCAGGTTCTCACTGTGATGAAATTGGATTGTCGATTCCTTTCCAATGAGCGTTCAGGAGCAACGCGAGCCTCTTCATCTATATGTCCCACTTAAGTGCTTGCGCTGGGGTGTTAACAGTATTCCTTGTCAGCTCCATCTGGGGTTGACGTGACTCTTGCGGTAGCCGCTCCGTTAGTGTCTTGAGGAAAGTAAGTACCTCTTTCGGAGTTGTAACCATGTCTGTCTGAGCTTTAGCGAGAACTTCTTGTCTTTCCATCAAATCAACAATGGTAATAGAGGGTTGGATTCCTCTGACTCCTCTAGCCTCTCGTCCTGACGGAGGAGTGGCAGTAGCTCTGGTAACAATTGAGAGCGTTACACTAGAAGAAACATTGGGAAGGGTGGCAGCGGCTCTGGCTCTGGTGATAGGAGGTGTCACGCCGAAAAGAATGTTTACTGTGTCGCTGGTGTTGGTGGTATAAGATGTAGTGCCATGAGATGCGTTGATTGTGCTGGAAGGCGGTACATTGGTGTTGGCTATTCCGTTTTGCTCTCGTCCAATACGGCCACATACTCTGTTTGGATCGTCGTTGTCGGAGGCACATACCTAAGAAAAGGATTCAACATTTTTTTTGTTATCTATGAAATTAGTGGCGTTCTCCGAGCGAATATTTGCTGGCTCTTTCCGCAGCCGGTTTTCCATACTCTTTAAGAGACAAAACGTCTCATTTTATAGCTTGACAATATCTTCTTGATTTGCGACAAAATCTTCTAATACTTTTGCCATTCCTTCCATGGTGATTGTATTTCGAGCATTGGCGGCTTTGAAAGTGTTTGGGATGGCCGGGGTACATCATGAAGCGGAAAGTCGAGATTGGTGATTGAAGTGAATTCTGGTTAAAGATTGAATTTAGACCTAAGATCCACCATCTTGAGTTTGGGAAGATTGAAATGAAAATTGAGAAATTTCCTTCGCAACCGAGAGATTAATCTCCCACTGTGGTCGCCAATAGTTTTGGGGTAAAACTGATTCAGCTGGTTTTGGTAAAGAAACGAATTCAAACCCTAAAAAAATGCACTGCACGGGAGTATTTTAGATTCGAGAGATCAATCTATACAATCCTGGCCTAAACCAAGAAATAGTCATTCCAGTCTTGCTTCGGTCACAAAATGAAGGAGAAGGGTTTATCTGGGGGAGGGAAGCAAAGAAGGTGTTGAGATCAGAATGGTTAAATCTGAAGGTGTGGCTATTTTATGACTTGTATCAGAATATGGAACTGGCTTGCGGAATGTAAGCTATCAGTTCTTGGTGTTTTTCTGGATACTCGTGTTGTTAACCAAAACTCTGTTGCTTGAAATAGGTTGAAAACCCTAATTATATAGTCATAGTTGTACGCACCCTGATATCATAGGAAGTGGGAGTAGTTGCGTGATGGATAAGTGGGGTCATGTGAAAATGTAGAAAACCACGTCTTACTATGAGGAAAGATGAGTCAGTTTACACCCACTACTTCTCTCCTGCAACTAACTGTCCTCCTTTACTAACACTTTCTCATAATGGGCGTGTTGCACGCCGCACGCTGTAAACCGCCAGACCAATACTCTGATGAACATCCCCTAGTTTGTGACACGTTTGATGTCTCGAGTATTTTATAGAAAATATGTGTTGAGCGGGTCTTGCCTAATTATTCTGACCAACCACGCGCAAGCTAGGTGGCGGGTAGTCATGTATGACGAGCCAAGTCATGAGACTTTATGCAAAGAATAACATGTGACGCTATTAGGTTAAATAACTAAGTTATTTGTGAAGCCGATACTCGTAAAATATCGTATGTATTCGATGCATGTAAAGCATCGCTTTTAAGCAAGCAGCTCAAAATAATCGATGCATGTAAAGCATCATTGTATAAAGTTCGCTTAAATCAGTCGCGGAGCTTTATGTCTTAAAAGGAGCATGACCGTCCATTTTCAGGAAGCTGCCAGTAGCCATTCACGCGTGCCAAAAGTAGGTCGGTCGGTCCCTATAGGAGAGTGATGGATGGTAGCCATTTTGACATCCTATTGGTCGGTCCAAGTTAAATCTTGACCGGTTAAATTGGATAGCCAAATTGGATGGCTGAGATGATTTGCGGCAGTTATTGGTTGCCGCTAATTTATTTAAGACTCTTACAAGAAGCGCGGCTATCCATATTTGGGAGATCGTTTAGGAGCCATATGGGAAGGCCGCGGCGTGGCCGATTGTTCCTTATGGAATGGAGGTGGCCAGTGGTTATGGACACATCTTTTTGAACTCTTAGAATAGGAGTTAGGATGGCCGATTTGACTGGCGAAGTTGGGCGGCCGAGATGATTTGCGACAGTTAATGGATGTCGTTGATTTAATTTAGGCTTTAAAAGCCGTGTGGCCAACCTATTTTGGGCCAACGTTTTTTGGTGTTGGCATCGTGTTGGGAGCTGTTCGTCTGGCCAGCACAATATCTAGGCCGTTGGTGAGCGTATTTGCACCTTTCCCGTTGATTGAGATTGAATCTAGGACGATCAATTCGGCTGGCAAAGTTGGATGGCCAAGATCGTTTTGCGGTAGCAATATGCTGCCTCTAACATAATTTAGGGTTTTATAACTCGTGCGACCAACCTACTTTGGGTAAACGTTTGGTGGCTCTACTTGCGAGTTGGAAGGATTCTGATTGACCAAGGCATTAGTGGCCCCGCCGTTGTGTATGGTGATGCTCGTCCGGTTGCGTTAGGGAGCGGCTAAGCTTGATAAATTGAGTGTCCAAAACGTATGTTCGTGATCGTTTTAAGACTGTATTGGGCAGTCTATATTAAATTCCTTAAGGAATTTAGGCGTGTCGACCAACCAACTTCCAGCTTTATTTAAAAGTGTGTGTGACGCATTTAAATCGATCTGATTGGTTGATGGGAAAGGGGGTCGACAAGCGGCAACATGGAGTGTGGCCGATCGGCCACGGGTGGCGCTTGCTGGAGCAGATCGGCCGGCTAAGTGGCATGGCCACGCCTCCCTTTGCTGCTTTTTTACTTGCCGCAGTTCCTCTTTATTTCTTGTTTTCTGATTTTTGGTAAGATCTTGCTCCTACTAGCTCCATGATGGATCAATTTCTTAATTTTCCTAGGTTTAGTTTCAACCAATAGGGTTCGAAATATCGCGCAGGGCGCAAAAAACCTAATTTTTGCAAATAGGTAAAATTAGGTTAGAAAACTGAATTTCGTGAGATGACACAAAATTAAATAATTTTCGATAAATTATCTGTGCGTTGGCACAAGAAACCTCTTTATCAGAGAGCTGTGCAACTTACGTGCTCCTGAGTATTTTCATGCAGATCTTAATACCGACATTTCGGGATGTTTATGATACTCCGCTGCGAGTGAAAAATAATTGTCATGTCATGCCAATATTAAGAGTTCAGTTGGGGAACATAACATAGGAAAATGCTCGACAGGATGTACATTAGTGAATAATGCAAGCAGGAGTTTGATAAAATTTACAGAATATTTGGGATTGTTGCTAAATGCACCATTCTGGATAAATTATATATATAAATATACTGAATTGCTCAATACATATGTGAGTAAAGAGGACTAGGCACTCATTACTCTTAAATGGCTTTGTTTCTTTGCAGAATGACAACACATGAAATACAGGGTTTCACAATTTTAGCCATGAACTAAAAACCACCATCAACACTCGCATGTTATCTTTTCAATATTAAACGACTTGAAAGTAACGATAGGAATGGAAACAAGTCAAGTCAGTATCATTAACCTCGAGTGTAAGGATGATGTCTTCATTGTAGTCGATACGTCTTCCCGTTCTTCGGGTCTTCAAGGTAATACTTGTATGTATCAACATTCCTATACTTTATAGTCTAACCTACACGAAGTTGGCTCTAGTACATTTAATCAAGTGACTCTAATCGAGTTTTGATACTAAAATAAGACAACCAAACTTAACATACTAACGCTTGGTGGGTTCAACCGAGCAATTCTCTAACAAAGATAAAATAACGACAAGTAATAAATTGGTAAACTGGAAAGACAACTCTTAATAAGTATTAGTATACCTGTTTTATTCAGTTGCCTTTTCTTCTACGATGCCATCTTTCGCTCCATTCTAATCCACACATGCTCCAAACTGAGGTGTTACACCAATGTGCCCCAACTGGCATTCCAAGGTAGGTAAACGACAATTTTTTTGTCTTACATCCAAGTTCTCTAGCTAGAAAACTAATAACCCCTTCTGCACTCATGTTGATAATGATGCTTTTATCAAGGTTCGACTTCAAACCAATGATAGTTTCAAACACATCCAAAATAATGAGAAGTTGTCTTCCGTTGTAGCATCAATGAATATCAAATCGTCGTCTGCTAATTACATATGAGAGATAATAGAACCATTTTCCACCACTTGGAAACCAGAAATTTGTCCTCTCTCGACCGCATCATTGATTAATTTAGAAAGTAACTCAACCACCAAAAGAAATAGATACGGAGACAATAAATCGCATTGCATTAAACCCTTACTTGGTTTGAATTTTTCTGTAGAACCACCATTCACATGAAAAGATAAATGAATACGTATAAGTAACACACCATCTGATCCAGAATATCCATTTGTCTCCAAATTCATGCTTTTGCAAGATGGTGAATAAATCTTGCCAAATTAACATTACTGAATGCTTTCTCAATGTCAATCTTACAAAGGATTCTAGGTTTCTTAGCCTTCAATCTACTGTCTACACATTTGTTTGCAATAAGAACGCCATCAAGAATCTGTTTATCATGAATAAAAACTCCCTCAAATCAGAAATTAGTTCTGGCTTCACCTTTTTAAACCTTACTGCGAGTAACTTAGACAAAATCTTATACACCAAACCAATAAGACTTAGAGGCCTAAAGTCTCCGAGTGTGCAAGAATCCTCCTTTTTAGGGATAAGAGTGATAAAAGAGAAATTAAAACGCCAGCCTATTGAACCAAACATGTGGAAGCCTTTGACAAGGTTCATGAAATCCTCTTTTAACGTGCTCCAACAACTCTAGAAAAATCCAGCAGCAAACCCGTCCGTACCTAGTGCCTTATTGCACCCCCATCTTATTAACAACATCCCACACTTCCTCCTCTGTAAACTCGCGCTCAAGCCACATTCTGTCCACCTCTTTAAGTTTTGGAAAATGTAAATTTTCCATATACAAATTCACCTCATCCCGCTGAGTAAGGAGATTGATGTAAAAACTTCTTAATTACTCCTTGATAATTTTTTGCTCAACACAGTCGACGCCTCGTAATGGAAGTTTAGAAATTGTATTTCGCTTTTTCCTTGCACTAGCAATACTACGGAAGTACCTAGGATTTGAGTCTCCCCGCCTAAAATTACTTTGCTTTGCTCTCAATTGCCATTTCCTTGCCTCCATTGCTTCTAGGTTCCTTAGCTTCAATTTGCATTTTGTTCTCTCCTCCAACTGACTGTATTGTAGCGCACTCATTTCCTTCAAAATGTTTAGCTCATGAATCCTACTTGTGAGCTCATTTTTTCCTCTTCAAACAAAAACCATACTCATGTTTTTCCACAGTTTAATAAGGTGTTTCAAATTCTGTAGCTTAAGGAAAAAACGTGTACTTGCACTGCCAGTATAAGTCATAACATCCCACAATTTTTTCACACTTTAAACGAAATCCTTGTTCTCTACCCACAACCTATCTAGTTTAAAGTAAGGAAATGCCATTACCGGTTATGAGATCACCAAAATAGGATTATGATCCGAGATGGTTCTTGTCAGCACCACTTGTAAGGCGTTATAGAAAGCATCATCAAAGGCGTGACTGAATAAGAACCGATCAAGCCTACACAAAAGAGGATTGGCTTGATTGTTTGACCATGTAAGAAAACCACATATCAATGGTTGGTCAATCAACTCGTTCTCCGCAATAAAATCATTTAACATTGCATTAATGCGACTATCCCCATTACCTTGATTCCTCTCCTCGCAAGATCTTATAATATTCATATCACCCGCAATGAAAATAGGACCATTCACCAGCTTCTTACATCATCCATATCTGCCCAAAATTTTGTTCTTGGAGTATGGTCGCATGGGTTGTGTGCGATCCCCAAAATTGTGCTTTGTGTAAGTTGAAATAACCTTATATTAGAGGAGGGGGACCTTATAATAGACAAAGATTGTTGAAATAACCTAGATACAAGTTGCGTAACTATCTAGAAGATTATTACCAACTTGTGCTTTGTGATCCCCAAACAAAGTATTTGTTGTCTTACTGTTGTTGTTGAAGAACATAAGTAGTAGAAAACAACATTATGAAGCACACACAAATTTTCCAAGGGATAAATTGTGTAGCTTACATGAATCCTCCATTTATAGTAAATGACCAAAGCAAGGTAGCTTGAATCCTAAGAAAGTTCATAAGCTATTTTCCCTTTTTAAGACTTTCCTTATTTTAAGAGTCTTTCCTAAGTTACAACTCTAGCATAAATTTTTTTTGTTGTTGTAATTTTCTCTCAATAAATAAGATAAATTACAATTTAACTTAGGAAGGAGTATAAAAAATCACACACACTTTAATATGGCAATAGATTGCATGTGGAAGAATAACCATCTTGCCTAGAAGATAAAACATCAAAAACTTGACTAAAAAGGCATCTAATCATGTTTTTGTGGTTTAGTCTGTGAACCGTCACTGAAAGTTTGTGGACCGTTTCTTATTCACGAACCGTGTTTAGCCACACATCATGAATGTGTCTTTAATAAGTAACTTCTTCGTTATAACTCGGAATTGAGTGATTTTTGGCTCGTCGGATCCATATTTTTCACTCACTATAACACGAGGACCTTTCCGGGGATAAAGGTCATTCTCAGTAAAGTCTTCGGCTCAAATATCCTCAAGTATATGCATATATATATATATATATATATATATATATGTTCACCGTCATAGGAATGTTTTGTAGAGTGATTACTCGTTTCGATAGATTATAAAGGTAGAATCAAACAAGAGTTCCAAATGAAATCGGTCTCCACACACCTTTTTTGATGAAGTCCTTGTTAATGTTTTTGTTTGTTCTTTAGTCTTTAATCTTCAAGGGTTATTCAGTGATCTTTGATATTCAACTACCATACTCTAATCCTAATCCGAGACTTGATTTTAATATACTAGAAATGAAGATATAATTTTGTACATCTAACGTCGACAACAAGCTTGAGATAACAAAACTTGTGAGTTCGGCTGCATGGTGCTCTAACAATACGTATATTGTTGAAAAATCTAGAATACTCCGATTCGGCAGGTAGGGTTCGCCCAATGGAATATAGGTTATGGCTTGTCCTTTCATAACACCGGTTCTTTTCAGCATAATTGGCTCCAAAGTCGGCAGAAAATTATGCAGTTAGCGTGCTCGATTTAAGAAATCTCATTTTTATAGGGATATGGGAAACCCTAATGTTAAACACAAGGGCAACTTTGTAAATAAACATGATTTATAACACTTTAAGAAATTTAATTTTTCACTTCAAGCATCTCAATTGGTAGCCTACATGAATTTGTCAACGACGTTGACCAAACAAGCCCTAAAATATGTGGGTCAAATGTTCTTTAATCGTTACTAATTTGTTAATTAAAAATGACTGAATTTGGACCGAACACAACATTAAAATTGAGTCAAGATCAAATTACCCAAAATTCTAATTAAGACCAAACATAAAAGAATAAATTTTATTCATTTTAATTACTTGGGAAAAGAAAAAATCTTGATGTAGATTTATAGATGATTATAATGTTTATGATCATAAGAACGTTGTATAAGAAAGGGATTTTGAATCATAAAAAAAATGAGAATAAAAAAAAATAGTTCAAAACGTTTTTTGGAAAACAAATAATCAAATAGACTTCTTGATTTTTTGAGAATACGAAACACCATCTTTACATGTAATATCATCATGTAGGACCACCCTTATGTGAAACTTAACATTTTCATACACCCCACATATGTCTTAACAAACATTCAAAAAAAAATCAAATTTGAGACAGATCATTCAAACGATTAGATATCTTTCACTACTAAACCAAATAATGCAAATGATATCATTATACTATTATCTTTTGAAATACGGATTTAGGATCTTAAGATTATGCCTCACAGTAGGATTGTCATACATGGTTGATGGTGGTAGAAAATTTTCTACATATGTATGCCACTGGTGCACTGTATCGAGGGCCATTTGAGTTATAATTATAGTGGTTGTTTCCTGCTTTACCCTTTAATATGTCAGCGTTCGATATATATATATTTTTTGTTTTTTGATGCTCTGCTGCATGATATTCATTCTCAAAGTAATTCTTCTTGGAATGTATTAGATTCTCACCGCCATATACAAACAACCAACTCATTGTATATAAATTTTTATGTTAAAAGCAGGTTCATTCAATTATAACCTTTTTTTCATTGGCATGATCCGAAAGCATAGTAAGTATCTGAACCAAGCAAAAAACCAAAAAAATAAATCTTAACGTGGTATTTTCCAGCTCTATTAAACTATTCGAAATAATCATATTAGTGAGCTCGCGAATTTCGGCATATGAATCCTAAGGCAGCAAATATCACTAATGTTTATCTTTTACCAAGCATGATTGTTCAAGATTCAAGTTGTATGTTATATTTGTTAAAATCATAGCTTGAGAACTAAACAAGTTGCTTTCTAAAGAAAAATCTTCGTTTTAATTTGAAGAAGTTGTTGGTTACTTTGTTAAAAATGTTACATTTTAGAGATTTACTGTATTTTGTTTCTAAACTAACCTTTAGGCTTTCTCCGTTACAAATAGAGATATTATGTGAGAGTAGACTCTTGCATCATGTAGTAGAATATTCTTTCTACTCTCTTGGAAGTCAAGAACGTCAAGTACTCAATTGAAAACATGAATCTTGTACTATATTGTTTAGAGAGCTCAAATCAAATCATGTAGACTTTGAGTAGGCAAGGACTGCAATCTCGATTGAGGTTTGGTGTCATCCAGTGAATGATTGATATCAAGACTACGAATAATTAATGTAGCACTCCGTTAGACTTGATCGGACTCATTTAGGCACCACCTTTATCAAGATAAATGATTGAGATCAAGACTACAAAGATTTAACTTAGCACTTCGTTGAACTTGATCTCACTCACTTAGTCACCGCCTTTATCATGATAAATGTTAAAGTGTATATGAAAAATCTAGTGGTCATTTCTAGATATAAATTGATTAGTATTCATTTCTACATCTAAATTGATTCTAGAGTTGTCATTAAGGAATCTTGTTATCCAGGTAACACCCGACTTGATTAATAAGCAAGGAGCTCTACACTTGGTGGGTTTTTTTTTAAGCATGAAATTCATTATACTACTAATGGGATATTATATGAGGGTAGATGACATCCGAAGATTGATCGATTACACTTAGATTAGTAGGCATAAAGTCTACGATAACATGATAATGCAGCATAATTTGAGCGATAGTCTCCAGATCTGATTTGCATTGAAGGTTGATGTTTAAATTTGTGAGGTGGATATGGAGTAGGTTGTCTAGGATCCATAAATCTTCGACAAATGCTTTCCATAAGAAAAGTTGTATTTTTGGTGGACATGACTCCGTCCAAAAGAACTTGGATATTGGGATGGGTTTCAATACAATTAATTTGGGATGTTATTCAGACACATGTATCGTGATTCTTAGCATATTGTCCGAGCGATATCTGTTTACCCCCTTGTTCGGCTTGGTCCATGCTTCAAATTGTGTCTTTATCTTTGATCTGTGTTGAAGTGGTATTTATTATCCGCCCTCGAAGGATTAGTGTTACTAGTGCTAATAATGTTATTACAAAGGCTACTAAAAACTGATAAGAAAAATTACAGACTTAACTATATTAAACTAAGTTAATTAAAACTAGAAAAAAAAGAATTACAGACTCAAGGTAGATTAAACTAAAGTAACTAAAGAGAGAGCAAACAAATTACATATGAAGTGATAAAGCGAGAGTAGATGAAAGAGAGCAGAAGCTACAAAAGGTGGAGCATCCACCGACCCAAAATGATTGCCGACAGGCATTAGGCTATTAGTGCCAGACGTGGTGTTGGAAGATAAATTTTTTGCGAGAAAAAACTGAACATGATTCATACGGTGAAGGTGGCATGTCCCGTTCCTTCTGTTGTTGGTCAATACGAACATTGAGGATGTATTCATTAGAATCAGGGTCTTCAAGGTTTTGAAATCTTCACTTTGTGGCAATGGTGTTGGCCTGCCTTGTTATTGTTGTTTATGATGTTTGCATAGGTATAAAACAGAGAATTTAATCTTATAATTTCAATTAAACCAGCTAGAGCAAAATATACTCTTTTTTTATAAATCCAAAACAAAAATATCTCAATCTAAGTGCTGAAAGAAAAACCGTATAGATCAATGAAGGATCCCTAATCTAAATCATAAATAAGTCTCTATAGACACTACTCCTCTTGGATTAATACCCAAAACCAATCCTCTTCAAAATAGAAGAAAATCCCAACCTTTTAAAAAAAATCTCCTTTCATCCTCCAGTGAATAATCAAGGAATTCTTAACAAAAAACTTTCCAAGGTTCTTGGAAAAAACTACAAACTAAACCAGAAACCCAGCGAAACTGCGTTGACAAAAGAATAATTGGAGAAATATTAACGAAAAACGAACTACCTTACAGGGTTTCTAAAATGTTGCTTCAAGGATACGAAGATGAACTAGGGAAAAAAATTCATTAGCCCAGAGATTGGAGAAACATGAAAACCAGGTTACACTACATAATGAAGAATGGTATCGAGCTTAAGATACTTTACTTGTATTCAGATAAATTCATAAACTGTTTTAAAACTGAGCATCCCATAGATTTTCCGAATCCTTGGTTTAATTTAGGTTTTCACTCTTACCGAACGAGGTCGTAGTCTTCTCTGTCACGTGAAGAGCAACCTCTAAAGGGGTTAGATGATTCAAGTTCGTATGGCGAAAAAACTGTAAGCCCAAAATTATTGTTGTTCCGAGGTAACTGATTGGTTGGTCAGTCTTGATTTCACTAATTGTTTGAAGTTTGATAATAAGCGAATGCCATTGCTTAGTATTGTTTAGTACTTATTCTCGACGAGGTTCATGGATTTTTTTATTGGTTGGATATTTCCTCGGTAACTAAATCTCCATGTACACTTTTTTTTTTTCTTCTGAAGCAGCTATTTTATTAAGAAATTATTTCTCTGGGGTACAAGGTCCCCATCCAATCATTCATTACAGTTACATTAAGGAAATTTGGGCATGTATGATCCTATATATTTGTGGTCAAGTTGGTGTTGTTGTTGTTTCCTATTTGTAATTGTTTCAATGCTGCGTAGTTTGTCAATCCATCTGCCGCTTGGTTTGATTCCCTATACGCGTGCGCAATTACATACCAATGAATTTGACGAAGGTGGTAGTGGATTCCCTGCAGCATTGTCTGAATGATCCAAGGGGCTTGTGAGTTGTCCTGATTAATCATCGTCACCAGCGCCGTAGAATCGGATTCAAAAAGGATGTGCTTCCATTCTTTTGCCGTAGCCATTCTAGTGGCTAGGATAAGGGTCCACGTTTCTGCCACCAAAGCTGACATTTTCCCAATTGGTGCTGCCATAGCCATTATGACTTCTCCTTGTGAATTTCGGCATATCCATACCGCACCTGCAGTTTCAGGCTGACCTCCTGGTTGGCTTTTACTCGCTCCATCTGTATTGATTTTAATCCATACTGAAGTTGGTGCTACCCATCGAACCCAGATAGTTCTCATATTTGTTCTTCTTGGTTGTTGGTCATGTGGTTGCTGTATTCTTGGTTGGTTGAGTAGTTTGTGTATAACTGCCCAATTGTATTCCTGGGCTAACAAGGCCGAGATGTGGAAGATATGATTTGGATTTTAGGTGATGTTGTTGTAGACTTTCGCATTTCTTGCTAGCTATATGTTCCATATCACGAAGAAACACGTTGTGAAGTGTTCTCTTGTGGATTTCAGATTCAAGAACTCACTGAAGTTTGATGGTGCTTGCACAACGACACGATAACGATTTAACGGAATGTTATGGGTAATGCCATTGTTGTTGTTGGTGACGATCGTAGCTGGTATTTGGTGTGGTGGCATTATGGTAGTCCCCGAAAGGGTATAGAAATTATGCGCAATGAAAACGCGGGCCTACAGTAATACCGCAAGTGCACGGTCGTCAGCTGTAGCTCGTGCAAGTACGGGTCGATCCACAGAGATCGGGTGTGTTTTGGAGTGTTTAGCTAATTGGTTTCCTAAATTGCTATTGGGCTATGAAGCCTTTTGGCTTAAATTGGGCTTTGAGTACTAATGGGTTTGTTCACCATAAAATGAACTGAGCTTGGGCTCAGTTAGTCTTTGAAGTGCAAATGGGCTTTGGCCTTAAACTTAGGCTTTTGATTAAGCCTGAATTGGATTGGGCCTTAATGAATTTGGGCTTTGGTCTTAAACAACTGGGCTTTGGTTAAGCCCACAGATGACTGAATTGGGCTTCAGTTTGAAGTGAGCCTTGGACTTGAGATGTATTGGGCTTAACTGGGCTTCAAAGGCTCTTGGGAGTGAACTGAGCTTTTGGGCTCAGTTGGTTTGGGTCTTTAGCTAGGCCTTTGGGGAGGAAGCAGCAGGAGAAGAAGTGGCAGCAACAGCTGCAGCAGTGCAAGAGAAAGAGGTGCAGGGCAAGT